>NW_015547666.1:1490698-1495555 GCF_001515605.1 Sinocyclocheilus anshuiensis | reverse complement strand
ACACACACACACACACACACACACACACACACACACACACACACACACACACACGCACACACACACACACAAACTCACACATCCTTTTAATATATAATTTATTTCTGTGATGCAAAGCTGAATTTTTATCAGCCATTACTCCAGTCTTCATCAAGTCTTCAATGTCACATGATCCTTCAGAAATAATTGTAATATGCTAATTTATTATCAATGCTGGAAACAGTTGTGCTGCTTAATATTTTTTGGAACCTGTCATACTGTTTTCTGAGGCACTATTGAGCCTTCAGCTCATCTGTGTTGTTGGATCGACTGTTTCTCATCTTTCTTTTGAAAATATCCCATAGATTCCATATGGGGTTCAGGTCAGGTATGCTGGCTGGCCAATCAAGCACAGTAATATCATGGTCACCAAACCACTTGGAAGTGGTTTTGGCACTGGCTAAAGTCCCTAAAGTCCTGCTGGAAAAGGAAATTAGCATCTCCATAAAGCTTGGCAGCAGATGAAAGCTACAAAATCTCCAAAATCTCCTGGTAGATGGCACATTGACTTTGGACTTGATGAAACACCCAAATCATCACTGACTTCGGAAACTTCACACTGGACTTCAAGCAGCTTGGATTCTGTGCCTCTCCAGTCTTCCTCCAGACTCCAGACCTTGATTTCCAAATGAAATTAAAAACTTACTTTTATCAGAAAAGAGGACTTTGGACCACTGAGCAACAGTCCAGTTCTTTTTGTCCATAGCCCAGGTAAGATGCTTCTGACGTTGTTTCTGTTTCAGAAGTGGCTTGGTAGCCCTTTTTCTGAAGACGTCTGAGCGTGGTGACTCTTAATGCACTGACTCCAGCTTCAGTCCACTCCTTGTGAAGCTCTCCCAAGTGTTTGAATCGGCTTTGCTTGACAGTATTCTCAAGCTTGCAATCCCTGTTGCTTGTGCACCTTTTCCTACCCAATTTCTTCCTTCCAGTCAACTTTGGATTAATATGCTTTGATACAGCACTCTGTGAACAGCCACCGCTTTCAGTAATGACATTCTGTCACTTACCCTCTTTGTGGAGGGTGTCAATGATTGTCTTCTGGTTCATTGCCAAGTCTTCCCCATTATTGTAGTTTCAAAGAACAAGAGATACCCAGAATTTATTTTGAAGGGACGGATACTGGATACTGGATTTTTGACTTTCATGAGCTGTAAGCCCTAATCATCAAAAAAAAAAAAAAAACTTTTGAAATATTTTTCTTTTATTATTTTTTTAAATTTTTTTGGAAAACCCAAAATCTTAAGGTATAAACTCAAATATATCCCATCACATTCTCCCAACCCCTTGTGAAAAAGAAGTACACTTTAGCATACTAAATATATTACAGAAAAAACAATTTAGAATAATTTTAAATGTTAGTGTAAACTAAATGTAATGTTTTCAGGCACTTAATCAATTGATTGAATATTCATTACATTAAATTGAATTTCAGTAGGACTTAAATACATTTCATACATATTTTCATAACTTACTCT
Organism: Sinocyclocheilus anshuiensis; assembly: GCF_001515605.1. Taxonomy (NCBI): domain Eukaryota; kingdom Metazoa; phylum Chordata; class Actinopteri; order Cypriniformes; family Cyprinidae; genus Sinocyclocheilus; species Sinocyclocheilus anshuiensis. The sequence goes on along the minus strand of NW_015547666.1, from coordinate 1,494,041 downwards.
ATTGTCTTTGATATATGGTTAGCATGTAATGTTAAATGTACTGACAAGCGTTTATGATAAACTGCAATACACTTATATATGAATAAAATATAAGTATATAACATCAATTCTATTTAAACGTGTATGTCTTTATTTAAATATATTTGTTATGATGAAGCTGCAGCTTTGTCCAATCAAAATGGATCATTTACATTATATTATGAATTACATAAATTGTAAATTATTATAATCAGGTACTTTAAATGTGCTACAGTATATTAGTCAACACATCAAAATAAGTGTACTGTAAAATAAGCGTAAAAAAATATTAAAACATAAGGATTAAAAATTTACTTGAAAGTAACATTTTTAATTTGATATTATTACCAAGTGCACTTTTTGAAAGTGTACATAAGCGTGCGAAGAATTATGAAAGTGTTTGTCTTTAAGTAAGCTTAAGTGTCTTTAATTTAATTTCATTTCATTTCATTTCATTTCATTTCATATTATATTATACAGTATCTGCAAGTCCAGTTTATTATTATACTTTACAGGTGCACTAGAAAGGAACACTACAAAAGTACATCCAATACAATTAAATGCACTTCCTTTTCACAGGGGCCACCAAATGATCATTTGAGCTCCATTCTTATATTTCACCTAAGGAATCTGAAATATTAAACAAAACACAAGTAAAACTGCATTAAGTCTCATTATGGACTACGAAAGACTACGTCTGCAAATACAGTTTATGTTTAAAATAGACACTTTTCCTGATCCAGCCAAATCCAAAGATCAGATGAAGCCCCGTCCTAAATTATTTCCAGCCAAATATTTAGTTTCACTCTTAAATGTGTCGCATTACATAAATTAAATGATTTGCAAATGCCATTTTAAGCTCTTGCGGACAGCATGAACTTTGTCATGTTAAGCTTTAGCATGTAATAGGAACAATTCCAGAGGGACGGATCTACTCACCGGCCTGGTTGGTGGTGACATTGAGTGAGACGTACTGCCTCAAAGGGGCGGTTCGTTCCGACACCCCGTTCACAGCCTCCACCTCAAAGGTGTAGTTGGTGTGAGCCAGGAGATCCATGACCATGACGGAGGTGTTCTTCAGACCTGTCCGCTGAGGCAGATATCGCACATGACTTCCACATGGCTCGTACTGGCCTGAATCTGTGCTGATCTTACTGCACACGATGTTGTATCGAACATCCTTCCGACCGCCTGTTTCCTCCGGAGCGCTCCACTCCAAGAAGACACTGGTCTCGTTGACGTTGGAAATAGCGTTACGTGGGGCCGAAGGTGGCTCTGCAAGATAATAGAGTATATCACGATAAAATGATGAACATTATACCAAAAAAAAATAAAAAATGGCATAACAGTACACTTAAAAAGATAGTTCAGCCAAAAATGATTTTTTTTCTGTTAATTTTCTCAATCCCCTGCCCATCCAACCACCAACCTTTGGTGGTTCATAAAATGCAAGTCAATGGCCACCAGCACGTCCAAAAAAGTATATCAAGGAACACAAAATTAATACTTGTGGCTCCTGACGATGTATTGAGGTCTTACGAAGCGAAACGATCAGTCTGTGCAAGAAACTGAACATTATATACAACATCAGGCAATGGGGAAATCCAATTATTTTTGGATTCTTTTGGTCCGATTTGGTGAACTGGTTCAACTAGTTCACCAAAAAGCACCGGTTCAAAAGAATGTGGTTCAAATTATTCAAATCATTCCGCACCATTTGCCCTACAGGTAATAATGCTGTAAATAATGTTCAGTTTCTTGCACAGACCAGTCATTTCGCTTCATAAGATCTCAATATATCGTCAGGAGCCACAGGGATTCATTTTGTGTTTTTGACTCTCAAAGTCCTGGTTGCCTTGCATTTTATGAATAACCAAGGATCACAGTTTCAGCTAAAAATTGCTGTACTTAAAAACAAAAACAAAAAAATCTTCTTGGATGGCCTGAAAGTGAGAAAAATAACAGCACATTTTAATTTCTGGGTGAACTATCCCTTTAATAGAAGCAGCTCTTACTTGTGCAGGCCATGTTGGTGGGGTCCGATTCGGTCCGGTAGTATCCCTGCTCACACTGACAGGAGGTGGAGGCCTCCACTTTGCTGAAACTTCTGGGAGGACATTTACTGCAGCTTTTGGTCTGAAGAGCTGATCGGTAAAAGCCCGGCTTGCACACTGCAGAGATATCAAGCACAATAGGGAGGTGATTACATTACTAATGCCATCGATCAGTGCCTTTGTACTGCTTGTTCAGAGCTGATGAGAAAATTTAGTCATTAAAGTCAAACATGCAACAACTTCATTAAAAAGAGCAGGTGCTTATTTCAATAGAGAGCTGATGCTTTGAACACACAGGCTTTAATGAATAGCCTACTTTCTGTTCTTGGCTATCGACCCAAAATCATGGGAAACATTTCCTTTTTTATAATGTTACATAATTATAATAATTAGCATCTGTTTATTTTAAATGTTAATCTTATTGATGTGCAAGGCAAATGGGTGGAAAGGAAATATGTGTGTACAGAACTGTTCAAAATGTTGGTGTTGTATTATTATTTTATGTTAGTTTATTTTATATTTAATTGTATTGTTTTATTTTATATTTTATTTTACTCAAAACTACAGTAAAAACAGCAATATTGTGAAATATTATTATAATTTAAAAGAACTGTTTTCCATTTAAATATATAATAAAATGTATTATTTTCCTCTGAGGTAAAGCTGAATTTTCAGCATCATTACTTCAATCTCAGTGTCACATGCGAGTAATCTTTGTAACATTATGAATGTATTTACTGTAACTTTTGATCAATTTAACGCATCTTTCCTTAATAAAGTATTAATTTAATTAAAACTGACCCAAACTTTTAAATTGTAGTATATATTAATGAATAGAGATGGTTAGCAAAATGTTCATGCTGCTTTTTTCCATGCAATGAAAGAGCATTGGGACTGGGAAAAAAATAAAAAAATTAAAAAAATAAATAAAATAAAATAAAATAAAAGTGAACTGGGACTGGGGAAAATAAAATAAAATAAAATAAAATTTAAGCCAATAATGCAAAAGTTTAAGCCAATAATGCAATATATATATATATATATATATATATATATATATGTATATTTGTAAACTTTTTATATATATGCACATAAAAATGTATTATAACAGGTTTGGCGTCAGACGAAAAGGATTTGAGAGTTACTGTATGGTGGAAGGCAATTACTTAATTTTTAGTATGTTCCTCAATCAAAGTTACTAAAGTAGCATATGAGTGAGTGAGACTGTCATTTTTTTTTTTTTTTTCTTTTTTGGTTTCTTTTTTTTTTTT
>NW_015547666.1:1490027-1490523 GCF_001515605.1 Sinocyclocheilus anshuiensis | reverse complement strand
TTTTTTTTTTTTTTTCATTTTAGGAGCTTTCTTTTTTTTTCAGTGAAAGAGCAGTCTGAACATGTTGCTAAACTTCTCCATATGGCTTCAGAATGGCACGAGGGTAAGTAAACAATAACATAAGTTGTATTTTTTAGGTGAACTGTTCCTTCAAAAACAATGTTATGTATAAATCTTCAGACATTCACCCATCAAACGCCACACTCATCCAGCCTCTTACACAGCAACATTCCCAGAAAGCATGAAAACCACAATTTACAGTGTTACACCCACAAGTGGGACAAATGGATTCAGTATATTTGGTTTTTGCAATGCTTCTCCATTCAGGACAGTTGCTTATGCACAGCAGACACCCTGTCAGCGCAAAATACATTTAGATAATGCATTGCCATGGAGAGAGAGTGAGAGAGAGAGAAAGAGAGAGAGAGCGGGAGTGAGCGAGAGAGAGCGCGAGAGAGAGCGAGAGAGAGCGCGAGAGAGAGCGAGAGAGCGGGAG
>NW_015547666.1:1489498-1489927 GCF_001515605.1 Sinocyclocheilus anshuiensis | reverse complement strand
AGAGAGCGAGAGAGAGAGAGAGAGAGAGAGAGAGATAGATTATCAATGGCCGCGGCAGTCCAAAGTGCACACAAAGACATTAATTAAAGCCTCCCTGGTGTGCATTAAGAGGCAGACAGCAGAGGTGCGCTGTGAATTCAACCCAACTCTGAGCCACTGCGAGAACAAGCCGAGCTGAAAGAGGCAGCTAATGCAGAATAATATGATATATAATATAATTCAGCATTTAACTATTATTAATGGGCCATATTCAGCACTTTTGCAGTATCTTATGCTTTTCCCTGAAGTCCACTTCAGTGCAACAAAACAGTTGTAGTTTCGCTACTTTGCCTTAAAAGTCAACATGAAATCAAAAGTAAGCCTATTTGCTTTTTAATACCCATCCCATCTCATTGTAAAATGATTCATCACTTTATTCCAAAGAATGTT
>NW_015547666.1:1485674-1488615 GCF_001515605.1 Sinocyclocheilus anshuiensis | reverse complement strand
ATAAATACATACATTTTATTATGTTTTAAAATATACATATATTATAAAACAGAATAAAACGTATATATATATGAGTAACCTATTTTACTTAAAAAAAATGTCGGATTACTGAAGAAACTAAATTGCAAATGGTGTTTTAATAAATAAATGAGCTAAACTGCATACTGCTGTCATTCATCAGGGTTGCCCTGATGACAAATCTAAATTTTCTTTATATTTTAAACGCTTTCTATTAAATTTGCCCTATAAACATTTGCCAATATGGCCTGTTCACACCAACAATGATGCCTATAAAGACAACTATAACAATAACTATATTAGTATCCACACCAAACAATAACGTCCTGTTTAAAAGTGTAAAGTCGAGAGGATTCTGATTGGTTGTCAGTGTTTTTATTGTTCATAAGCTGTAAAAAATCATCCTGAAAGTGTACCATTCAGTTGTTATTGTTATAGTTGTGATGTGTACTTCCCTATTCTCAGGAATTAGATTGATTTTTTATAACTGTATAGTTATAGTTTTCATTATAATTATTCATGGGCTCAATTCTCTCTTCATGTGTTGCCAAATCACGTGAACTAAAGCAGAGTAAAATTCTCTCAAGACTTTCTCTTCTGCATGAGCCACATATCCATCTTTTTCAGAGTGGCAGTGCCGTGGCCTCCAGACGAGATTTGCTCAGATGTAGCCACCTGTCTGAGGCCGTAAATAGACCATCTTTGCCCCATTGGCAGCATTTAGACGAGACCATCCTCACATGAGCTAAACGGATTGCTTGTTTTAGGTTAGTATGGTGAAAAAGTGTGTCTCACAGACGAAAGATATGCATAGAGGTTTTTAGGTTGAGAAGAAGACAGCATTTTCATTTTTAGGTAACTGTCGCTTTAAAATCTCTTGGCCTCCTGTTGTTTTAGAGCAGTGCTAACAGGAATCGACTCTAAATTACACACAACTCGAAGTGACCTTGCAATTAGCATTAACCTGCGTCCTGCTGGAAAACACTTAAGCGTTCTAAAGCTCACAGTCATATTATTATCTAAATGGCCATGAAAGGGCAAACACAGAGCATGAGTTGTTGTGATTTTATATGTCATTCAAATAATATATGACATTTGTATGAAACTATATGTATTGAAAAGCACTATGCAAATACATTTGAACTGAACTGAATTGAATGGGCCTATACTGTATGAGTGGCACTTGGTCACTGAGCATTGTAGGGAAAAGAAGATGATTCCTGAAACATTATATATAACCTAAATTATAGCAGAATTGATATTCGATAACATCATTAAATCTGAAATTATAACAGCGTTACATTTTTTTTTTCAGAAGTGACAGTCAAGACGTTATAAAATATATTTCAAATAAATGCTGTTCTTTTGAACTTTCCATTCATCATTTCATTAATTTCTTAAATGTTGTAATAAAATGGACAACAGGTATTTGAAATTGTAATACAAATTTGCAATAATACTGTTTTTACTGTATATTTGATTAAAGAAATGCATTAAAATGAATGTATTGCATTTAAAAATTAAAATAAATTTTATGTAAACACACACACACACACACACACACACTTCGTTTAGACATTCTGTCATCTGACCATGATCCATTTTAGATTCATTTATGGCAAGCTGACAGATATACATCACGACATGGCAAAATACATTTTTCCACTCTTCACTCAACTCAACTATAGCATAATCCCCGCAAACGACACGCGGCATTATGATCTAAAAGCCCATGTTAATGGAAACCAGACGAGTTTTGATTAAATAAAGCATTGGTGCTGGGCTGCACTAATGGAGCTTGTAGGAACGTTTGATTGCATTACACACAGAGCTGGTGTGCATTCGATCGGACACACATGTGTTTATTAAATGAACAGCTCAGGCGACAAGATTATTCAACAGTATATCTGCATAATGAAGTCACAAGACAAGTATATATCTGTTCTGACATGCTCGACTCAAACCAGTGCAGAATGGATATTTAAAAATATCGAAAAATGCAAATTGTTTGGTGAACCGTGCAGATGCCTCCTTGAAGATTAGAAGAAGAAAAAATGCATTCTGTTTACAAAAGTGCTTGAAGCTATAATCCAATAGCTCCACAAGGATGGATTTGGAAGTCTTATTTTATGTATTTATTTATTTTCCAAAGACCTTTTCCCTTTGCAAACCTTACTGGGCTTTTTTTTTTTTTTTAAGTCAGTCACTGAATCTCTTCTCAGGCAACATTAGACTAGGAAACACAATGCTAAAATCTTTCATCACATGATTGACAGCTTTATTTGGGCTGAATTAATTCTACTTATTGATTTAGAATACTGTAGCTGTCTAGCACTGAAAGCATTTTGATGTCTTTGTATTGATTTGTAAACTGAACAGAATCATATTATTTTTATAGTACACCATGGCTTTATTGATTTGTTTTTGCATTTTTTTGACAAGCCTGTTAACAGCGGTGAGGAAATAACAAAGCAGAATTTAAAGCATCCCCAGATGATAACAGAACTCGGGATAACAGGAACATTATACGGTTGATTATATAACATCAGAATTCAAAGAAGGAAACTGGGTCATAGACAGGCATTATATGAGCATCGCCATTTTATCATTAGATATGAGAAATGCATTGTAAGGCTTAGATAACATTATCACTTTTTAATGGATGTGTTTTTCTCTATGATTGCTGTCAGAGCATTTTAACTGAAAAATATCATTTAACGGAATTAAAAACAAAAACAAAACAAAATTAAAAACAATCAATCATGTGTTAAATGGAGCTGACAGCATACTGGTAGTTAAAGCATCGTAAAAATATTAAATAACCAAAAGAATAAAAAAGTTTGTATTTTATAAATTAATAAGTTTTACAATTTTCAATGAAGTTTTAAAAGACCCTAAATTCTGATCCTCATAATTTCTATGA
>NW_015547666.1:1473093-1475175 GCF_001515605.1 Sinocyclocheilus anshuiensis | reverse complement strand
CTGTACTGTGTACTGAATGGCCATTGAGAGTCTGTTTTATGATGAGCTCTCCTGATATGATCCAGATAGACAATATTCAAGCACCTGTGAGCACACACACACACACACACACACACACACACACACATCTGATAGCCAGCCGCTCTGTTTATCACCTCTCAATGGCTCAGTCTTTTGTGAGACCTGCTTACAAGCTCGATTCATCACTGTCACTAGGCTCTTTCAATGCCGACGCAGGCACACACACACACACACACACACGCTCTTATCGCTCTTCAGCTGGGTGGTAACTCAATCATCACCTCTGTGTCTCTCCAACACAAGAGAGCCAAAGATGTCACAGCAAATCTGTGTTTTGCCTTGAAACGAGAAAAATGACTTCATTGTTGTCATTCGTTCACTTATTAACTGAGTTGACAATGACAGCAGAAACGTAAGCTATTTTTGTTTCATGTCAGAGAACTTTGTTCAAATTTACATTTAAAATACAGCTGTCAATCAGTTAAACATTTTAATCAGATTAAGCATATTATGTTAACACTGTACAGTATTTGTAATGGAACAACTTTTATTTATTTATTTATTTATGTATTTATGTATTTATTTATTCTCTTAAAACCATAAAATAACAATGAATTTAATGTGTTAAATTGACTGCTCTATATAAACCAGCAGCAAAGCAAAACTTCCACCATGTTAATTCATTCATTCATTCATTCAAAAATAAATCAATCAATCCATCCATCCATAAATAAATAAATAAATAAACAAACAGACAGGCAGACAAATAAATAAATAGTCTAAACACTGAATATGGCACAATAACAATAAATTAAAACATATTTGATGACAGAATTTGTTATTATTTATGTATTTATTTAATTATTATTATCATCATCATCATCATCATCATCATCATCATTATTTCAGTTTTAGTTATTTTAGTAATGAAAATTAGAAATTGTGCCTTGGCAACTAGCTGAAATAAAATAGGTTTTAAGCTTTAATAAGCTGTACTTTGAAAAAGCACACTATATGGTAAAACTATAATATAAACTATAATATAGTATGTTTCAGTTAATGTTCATTTTAAGTAACAATAATGTTTTATATGTAACTACATAGTAACTACAATAACAATGGTTGGCCCAATGAGATTGGACAGCAGAGTTGACAGAAAAAAAGTGCAGCAGGCACATTTAAACTAATGCAGATTGATTGATTGATTGATTGATTGATTTGCCTTACATGCATGCATATTTCAAAACAACATCACACCACATCTAACCCAAACAACAACCCTCCGAACAATGACAGACTCTAAATATTATCTCACACTCCCTTCAAGCAAAACGCTGGCCATGAAATGTGGAAATCACTCTGGTGCACTTTGGCCTTGACTTGAATGTGATGTGATTTGGACATGCTTGACTGCAGCGTCTCATTGATGATTCAGGGATGATCACTGCTCACTCTGGAGGGAGTCTAGCCAAAGTCATAATGCGCTGCGCACAAGGCTAATAGGTAATTAATATGCAGCAAACAGTGGTGGGCCTGGCAATTAACGAGCTGCAAGGATCTCAATATGTGCGCCTTTAATAGAGAGACATTCTGAGACCTGTTGATGAACTGAAGAACTGTTGATTAATAAGCCTTTATATTTACCAGAGAAATAAAAAAAAAGTGTTTCAAACAAGCTTTGATAGCAGATATGTCCAATAATTGTAACCATGATGCTCGCTATAAGAGGCAGGGCAGGTTAACAGAAACTAATTGGTTGGAGAACATTATGATGAAAGCGGTTGATAAATGCCCTGACAAATAGATTTGATGCTAATTAGAACAGGAAGTAAGTGTTTGACATGCATTTAACAAAGGGCACATTGAGTTACATGTTAGAATAGAATAGTCTGTTGCTTAATTGTATGTACTTTAGTGTTGTGCCGATAGACGATAGTATTGTTTTGTATTTCAAAGTTATGAACAAACGTTCTCACAGTAACTATAATCAGAGCCGATCCTAGACTTCTGGGGGCGCTACGCAAAACTGTGTCCTAGACTACAGGGGGCCCTAGGGGGGTG
>NW_015547666.1:1462296-1472697 GCF_001515605.1 Sinocyclocheilus anshuiensis | reverse complement strand
ATTAAAAAAAAAAAAAATTTCGCTAGCGAAAAGCGCTTGAGAAACAGTGTCTCTTCCATGGCTCAGTACGCTTTCAACTCATTTTTTTTAGTCTCGAGCAAGACTGTATGACATTCACATTACATGATTTGACTGATTTTTACATAGAAAGGGCGACAGCGCACCACATTAAAATAAATTACATAAGCGGTTTCCATTACCTCTGGCCAAATTCAAAAACGAAACTAAAATTAATAATCTTTGAGAGCAAGGGGGCCCCCTGGTGTTTAATAATAATAATAATAATAATAATAATAATAATAATAAATTGAAACATTGAAACATGTACGGGTATGTAAACAGCGATAGCTTCTCAGTGTGTTTGAATAAGGCAAAACATGAGCTTGATTTGCATTTGACTGCAACTCCAAAATAACCTCCAAAGACCTTGCATTTCTTTAGTGTCAATGCTCCAAGAACAACCTACATAGCACACTTCAGTCTGCTCAGATCAATGTTCACCCACACATAATCACATCAGAAACGCTTATCCCACACACAACTGCCATCTAAAAACAATACGAATCAAACCAGAGACATGTTAGACACGTCTGACCTGTGAAAACCTGCAACCGTGAAACTCGGCGTCGACTGTGAAGTAACTGTAGAACGGTGGTGTGCAGGAGGAAATGCTGAATTAAACACAACCCGGGCGGCTTCACGCACAGCAGTGAGTGTGGACGGCTCAGGCTGTGGCATTTTCACTTGTGTGTGTGAAGCTGGGCTTCTTTCGCCAGCAGGGCCCACAGACGGGGTGAGAAGACTTTCTGGATGAAGCTGTCATTTCCTGACTCTCAAGAAGAGCCGACGTACCGCTTTCAGAGCGACATCTCTGCACTGCAGTCTGCAGCAGGGGGTGAAATCACAGGTAGAACGGCTTACAAATGAGCCCATAAAAAATCCTATTAAATTCTCATACTGACGGCACAGGAAAATGTAGTCAATCACTATAAAATTACCATCCTACTGAAGTAGCAAGCCTTTATGAACAGTGCATTGAAATAAATCAATCACTAATTAGGTTTCTATACTTCTATGGTATTAAATGCCACACATGATTGTGAAATTGTCAGCTGATATGAAAAATATATAACATTTACGTTAGGCCTACGTGATTTGACTGATTTTTACATAGAAAGGGCGACAGCGCACCACATTAAAATAAATTACATAAGCGGTTTCCATTACCTCTGGCCAAATTCAAAAACGAAACTAAAATTAATAATCTTTGAGAGCAAGGGGGCCCCCTGGTGTTTCGGGGGCCCTACGCAACTTGCGTACTTTGCATATAGTGAGGATCGGCTCTGACTATAATATAATGTTTGTTCAAAGTTATCTAGTTTTTAATAATGTTCTCAAAAAATTCTCAAAAAAAAAACAAAAAAAAACGTGACATTCATGGAATGATTTTCTTCTAAACGTTTAAAAATGTTGGATGTTTGTCTAACCTTTTTTAAATGTTACTACTTGTTTAAGAACATTGAAAAAACATTCAAAACTAACGTTCTCATAAAATTTGTAAAACTATAAACTATAATGTTCCCTTAACATTTGTATAACTAAAACAACAACTTTTATTTTATTTGTTTTTATAACTTAAGAGGAACATTACCAAAATGTTCTTAGAACATATTTTAGTTTAAAACTGAATCGATCAGAACATTTATTGACTATTTGGACTAATTGGAATCTGAGCCAGAATCGCTAAATTCCTTAAGATTTCCATCTCTAGCTGAAATCTATGCTAACATCAATGTCAAACAAAAACCAGTCAGAAAACATAAACTCGCATTTGCAATAATGCATTTTAAAACAGAAACAGACAGCGCAGTAAAGCATGACAATGGTACCCCAGATGGCTATTGAGCGCCGCCGATAAACATCCTTTTCCTGTGTTTAACGCCCTGTGAGTAAACGCCACTACAAACCAGTGCATTCAAATCACAATATGCAAGCATGTGATTGGCAGCGGCTAGTGTTGGCCTTTGTGCTCGGCTATTGTGGAGGCCAAACGTGTGTATTTTTCCTCAATGCTGTGTTTGAATAGCGGGCCGGACTGAAGCTGATTTATGGCATAGCAAATCTGCTATCTAAATTCCATTATGTCAATGACATCGAGTTGGACGCCTGCTAATACTCACAGCATGTCATCTCTAGCTGATGCCCGCTATAGGCAGGCCTGGAAACGCATCAGAAATGCCATTGTTGGGTTTTGTCATTCATTGTGAGATATGAAAAGCGCTTAGATGGGATGTAATGCTACACTATTTACTGCAAATAATGGGGAAAATCAATTAGATTCTCTCCATTGTTGGTGCAAACTGGTTCAAACGAAGCCCTGCCAAAATCCACCAAATTACAGACCATAAAATAATCAGTCTGAGGGTTAATGTTGCATTCCATTAAACTGAATTGACAGCTTCTTTCTGGATATATGACAACAAGAGAACATCGTTTGATCTTAGACTTGCAGTTTAGAAACGTCAAATTATGAAAATCTCAAAAATGCGTGTTTGAAATCACACTACACTGCAGTTTAGTTGACTGTTTAAGCAAATAACATGCATTATTAAGTCAAAGTTCCCACATTTACATGACAGTAAAACCTGTTTAGCAGATAAAGGCGTGGAAAACACGGTAAATGATTTCCTCTGAACCAAATGCTAGCATTGCTGTTTGTTCATATGCCATCTTCTGATTAATATTCCGTCTGACTTGAATGAAACGCAGGATAAGGATCTTGTATGTTGACATCTCCAGTGTTTAGCCAGTAAAAGCTAAAATATCAATGCTTCACCAATATTTTGATGATTTAACGGCTTTTGATTGAGGTTTTCATTCTTTGTTTTGATAAAATACCCCAAAAACATATTCAAAAGCAGCGATTAGCATTCAGAAACTGTAGCGTGCTGCTTGTAAAAGGAATAAAGGAATTGTGTGCAGGTGCTGCAGGTATTGAAAGGGAATATAACAGGGACACAAATTGGACATAATTATGCATAATTGCAACATTTCTGTCATTTTATCTAATTCAGTTATTCTCAACTGGTGGGTCGCCACCCCAAAAAAACAGATCACAGATCTATTCTGCTCAAGGACAGCAGAAAGAGAAAGAGAAAAAAGACTGTGCTAAATACAAATAATAACATGCAGCTAATTTTACAATATATAATTATGCAGAGTGAGGAAAGCCTTATCAACTTTTCAAAGGGAGGAGGAAATATTTTTCCATTTATTTTGTCCTTTTTTTTTTTTGATTGATTGACATTGGCATTGGCACAAATTAATTTGTAACTTGATATTAAAGCAAATGCTTAAACAGTTTTTAGCCCTGTGTTTGTTTCATCCATTATCTAAATCAGCACTTAAAATTTCATGTTCATAATTCTGCATATTGCACAAAAAGTAGCCATATAAATGCTTAAAAAGTATAATGAATTTCAAAAATGTAAAAAAAAACAAAAAGAAACGGTACTGGGTTGAGTCATAAAGTAAGTTAAATTAATAAAATAAAATAAAATAAAGTAAAAAAAAAAAAATAATCCAAAGACCTTGCATTTCTTTAGTGTCAATGCTCCAAGAACAACCTACATAGCACACTTCAGTCTGCTCAGATCAATGTTCACCCACACATAATCACATCAGAAACGCTTATCCCACACACAACTGCCATCTAAAAACAATACGAATCAAACCAGAGACATGTTAGACACGTCTGACCTGTGAAAACCTGCAACCGTGAAACTCGGCGTCGACTGTGAAGTAACTGTAGAACGGTGGTGTGCAGGAGGAAATGCTGAATTAAACACAACCCGGGCGGCTTCACGCACAGCAGTGAGTGTGGACGGCTCAGGCTGTGGCATTTTCACTTGTGTGTGTGAAGCTGGGCTTCTTTCGCCAGCAGGGCCCACAGACGGGGTGAGAAGACTTTCTGGATGAAGCTGTCATTTCCTGACTCTCAAGAAGAGCCGACGTACCGCTTTCAGAGCGACATCTCTGCACTGCAGTCTGCAGCAGGGGGTGAAATCACAGGTAGAACGGCTTACAAATGAGCCCATAAAAAATCCTATTAAATTCTCATACTGACGGCACAGGAAAATGTAGTCAATCACTATAAAATTACCATCCTACTGAAGTAGCAAGCCTTTATGAACAGTGCATTGAAATAAATCAATCACTAATTAGGTTTCTATACTTCTATGGTATTAAATGCCACACATGATTGTGAAATTGTCAGCTGATATGAAAAATATGAAGAATAATTCATCCAAAATAGAAAATTCTGTTATGATTCACTTGCCATGAGGCCATTTAAAACACTTACTTTCCTCCATAAAACACAAAAGACGTTTAGTAGAATGTTCATGCTGCTCTTTACCATTTAACACAAATATACATATAAAACGACCTAAGGCTGTCAAGCTCCAAAAAGGATAAAAAACAGATAAATAAAATTATTAAAAAAGCCTTGTCTACTAAATATTATTCTACGTATACTCTCTGAATACGTTTTGAATAATATTCACACTACAGAACATTCACACTGCATACAAGGACAGTTTATACTGATTATGGCCTTCAAGTTAAAATACTTAATACATATTGACATATAATCAAATTCGCAATATGGCTTATTGCGATTATCAAAACGCAAAGACTGTGATTTAATTAAACGTATGCACGGCATGTTAAACTAAACGTTTAAAAAAAGAATTACAAATTAAATTAATGTTAAACGTTTGAAAATGAAGTGAGCAAGTAAATATTGTTTTAATTTTAAAGTTGTACTATAAAATTATTATTAATTTTATTAAATGATCAAGTAGTATTATTACAACAGTAGCCTAATATGTATTCTATATAATTTAATATTATTATGTAACATTGTTTTTTTTTATAATAATCACAATACAATTCACAATCATATTTATTGTATTGCCATATTGAATAAGTCATAAGCAGTGGGAATGTGGCCTATGATAAGTGGAAAATTATTTTATTAAAGGGGAAAAAAAGAAGGTATTTTATTGTATTTTATTTTATTTTATTTTTTATTTTTTTATGATGATAAGAGTGCCTCCAACAAAGTAATATTTTAATCTATATAATACAATAATGCAAGATGTGGATGAGTAAATTTTAAATTTTGGGTAAGCTATTCCTTTAAAAATCTGTAACAACTTATCAATAAGTTTTCTTATTGCCAGACACACAGTGGAAATAACACCCTCCACATTTCACTGAAACCCAGCCAGTTCTGCTCTCCTGATGCTGTTAGCATGACATGCTCTCCAAAATATCTTTGTCTTTGGTACATTTCTACAGTAGCTCAGTCCCTTGGTATGTAGCGAGTGACCGGATCGAGTTTGACATCTGCAGCAGTAACGGCTGACAGGAATGAAAATAGAGGGAGATCACTGGAGATCCAGCTCTTTCAGAAAGCTTCCGGCCCGGAGAGCCGACTCAATCCCACAGAGAGCCGAACGCCGTCCCATCCACACTCCTGTACTTCACTCACACCTCCACAGGCCTGGCAGGACAGTCTTTGCCGATTAGTTTGTTATGTCCACCGCTGTTCATTGGTATGAGACATGCAAATGAACTCATACAACTCATTCTCAGTTCAGCCGTGTGTGATATGGCTACATGGAGACATCAGATTCCTTTCCCTTCCATCTCCAATGCTTTATTAATATGTTGTCTGACATGCATTGAGGATTTTAAGAGGACATGGCAACCAATGTTCTCTCTAAGTTGCGTGCGCGGCCGCGCAGAAGAAATAATGTGCCGCGCACATGCAAAAATGAGTTGGGAAAGTCATTTGATTGTATTCTAGTAAAAACAAAAGAAATGCAATGCTCGGGTAAACCGCTATAGAGTTGGTGTCGCTATAGAGTTAGAACCGGTGAATGTGGTTTACAGGTTTCATAGAAAGAGAATGATGTGCGCCAAATGAGTCACTGTAGAAACCGAATAGTACTTCAATGGTTGTAGACAAAATAGCTCAACACAAGAGCCAATGCAAACGCAAAGACATGTGAAATAAAACGTCATCGTGTTTTAAAGAAGAGTGGCTTGATTAAGTGCTGGAAATAGCTGAGGATGGGCACAGAACGGTAACATTTACAGTCACACACAGACATTTTTTTGAAAATATTTCACTTACAGATCTCAGTTTAAATGCTTTCATCAAGGCTGAATTTATTTGATCAAAAATACAGAAAAAAAAAAAAGTAATATTGTGAACTATTAGGCTATTGCGATTTCTAATATCGGTTTCCTATTTTAATATACTTTCAAATATAATGTATGAGGCAAAGCTGAATTTTCAGTATCATTACTCCAGTCTTCAGTGTCACATGATCCTTCAGAAATCATTCTAATATGCTGATTTATTATCAGTGTTGAAACTGTTGTGCTGCTTAATATTTTTTTTTTCTTGGAACCTTTTTTCTTTGATTCTTTGATTAGGCTAATAAAAAGTAAAAAAGAACAGCATTTATTCAAAATATAAATATTTTCTAACAATATAAGTATTTACTATCACTTTTTATCCATTTAACACATCCTTGCTGAATAAAATAATTATTAAAACAAAATAAAATAAATAAAAAATTAGAGGGAACATTGATGGCAACAGTACATTACATCAAGACTCTGGATTTAATCTAAACACTTTAGGTCTAGGTACATATTTATCAGAATCTATTGGAATTAAATGACTATGATTTCAGTTAAAACACAGTGTTTTATTATTCTAGATGAGTCACATTTTTACATTAATCAGAAAAAGGTGGTATAGACACTGCAGTCAGATGAAATGAACTGCTCATAGTCTATGAGAGCAAAAATACAAAGACTATAGTATGATGCATTGTTGAAGAAACAATTAGCAGCTATCCTGTTTCCTGAAAATGCAGAAACTTTGCCGCACATCTGTCGTTCAAATCTGTTGTTAATGATGTCAAGCAGGTGGTGGAGTGATAACTTCTGCTAATGAATCAGCTCAAGATCAAATTTAGGTCAGATTATTGCTGTAAATATCAGCGTTGCTATTTTTGTTCTGATATTAAGCTTTATTAGCTCAGGTTTCTTTACATGGCTCTGTGGTTCCTTGTGGTATATTGCTATTAAAGTCCACATGTCACATTACACAAGAAACTGCTTCTAACCGCTTTAGAGCTGTAGTTACAAGTATTCATTGGAGCTATGGATTCGGGAAACACCAAATAGTTAAATTTACAGTATGTTGGTAATGATGTAACTTATGACCATAATTGGCTAATGGTGCTTTTGAGCTCCCCTGATTGGCTCAATACACAACTTTCATAAGTATGTTTTCTGTAACTATAGATTCAAACATATTTCAGAGTTGTAAAAAATGTTCTAAATTGAAAGGTGCAGTCACATTTAACACTGTTGGTGAATATTTCTGCAGGTTTCATTTGGAAACCACATTATCTGCACACAATTTCTCTGCACAGGTTTGGAAGTGATCGTAACACTTTTGACAACAGACAATCAACCTTTTTTTTGTCCTCGAAATTTCACTAATGTGACCACAACCTAAGAGAAGATCAGACACTACAACATTAAAGCTAATGGCATAGAGGAACGATAAAACTGGAATCATTTTCAGAGCGTTTTCAGATCGTCCGTTGATGTGAAGGCTAACATAGTTATCACTACAGTTAGCGTTCTTGGTGTGAACGAGCCTTAAGGCCTTTCCTGCTGGGTAATTGCACAAGCTGTCGTAGTTGAAGTCATAAGATCTATTCTATTCTAATTGCAAGAGGTACAAACTCTCATCTAAGCCATCAGCATCTGCATTATTTCTGTTCTACTCTGATAAAATGTCCTATTTATTTGACAAACTGAATGTATTCAGCGTGTCTCCCTAAAGAGCACTTTCCTCTTTATCTCAGGTGACTGTCATGTTTACATTAATTTTATAATTGTCTGCATGAAACATTTGAATAGAAACAGCGCTGCACACCCACACCCGCAGCTCCGGTGCTCACTGTACCATTTTGCCCACTGAACTGCAGCCCGTCCTCCAGACAAAAGCCCTGAAAGCGTTTCCGACACTTTGTCGCCTGGTCTGCTTGGAAACCTGGCCAACTGCACAAACCAACTCCCTGTAAAGCTTACATTGCAGAGGCACCGGACATTCCCTCAGGACAGCTCAATGGAAATTAATTCACACAGAAATATCACACTGCGCTCAAAAAGAACCCTTATCGCAAAGCGCCAACTCTGGCAGCAGACAAAGGAAGCAATCTGAGGAGAGGAGGAGGAGGATGAAGGCACCGTTTCATTCACAGGACACACTGCCCTCCTCCACCGCTGGAGCGTGGACCCCTCGATCACTTCCTGTCTCCTCTATCCAAACCATCATTATATCCTCTGGGCTCCAGTGGTGTGGACGGGGGTTGGGTAAAGCCATCAGAACTAACATATGAACGACAGAGAAAACAGCACCTCATTTATGACTGATAGGGTAATGATTAAAAGGTAAACTAATTAAAAATTTAAATTCTGTTACTATTTAACCATGTTGTTCTAAATCTTAAAAATCAAGAAGAATCTTATGTGGCTCTTTTCTATATAACAACAGTTCATAGTGCTCATGCAAGCTCCCCCAAAACAACAACAACAAGTATTAATGTATTTTAATCAATGCAAAGTGCATTATATTACAAGTCTTGAAAAGTCATATAATAGGTCTATCAAAGGAACAGCTTGAAATATAAGTTATTTACTAATAAAGATAAATCCAAAGCTGATTAAGCCAGAACCTAACTAAAGAATAACTGCCCTCTGAAATTTCAGTTTCTGAGATGAAACAAGACACCACTAAGAAAGATGTGCTAACCATGTGTTAGCATTTCAGGAAGGATGGTGCAGAAAGCAAAAGCATAGTTCACAGGGAATGAAAATCTAGAATTTAGTACAATTGACGATCAAAGACTGTGGTGCCTACAGAACCCAAAGTCAGATTGCAAAATAGTTTTACCAACTTTACCTGATGCTTTCGAGGAAAAACAAAAAGAATAAAGTCTTTAGAGTAGCACTAGATTTGAGGGCAACAAGAGCATCAGTTTGCACTGCATCTAAACAATGTAAGAGGACTGCTACTAAAGAGAAAATAAATGGACAGGCTAATAGTGTCAAATCGTTAAGTCAGTTAGCCGTGTGATTGGTTTTTGAGGAGATATTGTGGATTTTTTTGTTTGTTTGTATTAATTTCATGTACATTGTACTTGTTGTTATTGATTGTTCATACTCGTACTGCCATTATATAAGTCATATAATGGATATTGTAAAGATACTGACATCAGCCATTCAAAATCCCATCAATGATGTATACTAATAAAAATGGCTATAAAAACCCTATAACAACTATTAATTTGAAGCCACTTGGCATCAACAAATCAAATCAAGACTAATTTCTTCCATAATCTATCTTTGAATGATTAATCAGTTTTCTATTATTTTATTTTTATTGTATTTATTTATTCCAATTTACTCAATTTTCCATTTTTTTTAATTTAATGTTATTCATTCATTAATTAATTAATTAATTAATTCATTCATTCATTCATTTAAGCAAGCAGTTCTGTCATTGATGTATTGCAGTACATCAGTCAAATTTGAGTTTTCTTTGTCATTGCAGCCTGACAACAATAATTTTGCATAGACACAAAGAATGTCAATAATTTATATATAAAAATAAATGTTTACTGAGAGACTAATACAAACTGAACCATTATGGTTTGATTTTGGTGGAGTTTCCTAGAACAAACAGAGCCCACCTACAGTATCTAAAACAAAACTTCCCTGTCGAACCTTGAACACATCTCCTTTTCAGAAGTTAATATTTGCGAGGCACAAACATTTTGCACACAATTCACATGACTTTCAGACTCTCTGAATGCAAGTTTGTTGCAGTGTAAATAGTGTTATTTAAAACAATAAACTCTACAATATCCGACATGAAGTGGGCTGCCATCCAGTTAGATTAATTGTATTGTTTAATCTGCCTGTCATTCTTATACTTTCTGACAGCTGTTACACTACCAAACCACTTCTACCATTTCCTCCATGAGTAATGCCGCCTCTCAGCACCGAGTCACGTAAATCCATCTAACCATCTTGAGAAAGTATCTTAAAGGGGTCATATGATGTTGCTAAAAACATTATTTTGTGTATTTGGTGTAATGAAATGTGTTTATGCGGTTTAAGGTTCAAAAAGCACATTATTTTCCACATACTATACATTATTCTTTCTCCTCTATGCCCCACCTTTCTGAAACGCGTCGATTTTTACAAAGCTCATCGGTCTGAAAAGCGAGGTGTGCT
>NW_015547666.1:1454281-1458852 GCF_001515605.1 Sinocyclocheilus anshuiensis | reverse complement strand
TGTCGCTATAGAGTTAGAACCGGTGAATGTGGTTTACAGGTTTCATAGAAAGAGAATGATGTGCGCCAAATGAGTCACTGTAGAAACCGAATAGTACTTCAATGGTTGTAGACAAAATAGCTCAACACAAGAGCCAATGCAAACGCAAAGACATGTGAAATAAAACGTCATCGTGTTTTAAAGAAGAGTGGCTTGATTAAGTGCTGGAAATAGCTGAGGATGGGCACAGAACGGTAACATTTACAGTCACACACAGACATTTTTTTGAAAATATTTCACTTACAGATCTCAGTTTAAATGCTTCAGTTTGTTTTGATATTATAATATATTATGTTAGGCCTATATTATAAACCTAATAAATAATTGACCTTGTTTTTTAATGGAGTCACTTATGCTCATCAAGGCTGAATTTATTTGATCAAAAATACAGAAAAAAAAAAAAGAAATATTGTGAACTATTAGGCTATTGCGATTTCTAATATCGGTTTCCTATTTTAATATACTTTCAAATATAATGTATGAGGCAAAGCTGAATTTTCAGTATCATTACTCCAGTCTTCAGTGTCACATGATCCTTCAGAAATCATTCTAATATGCTGATTTATTATCAGTGTTGAAACTGTTGTGCTGCTTAATATTTTTTTTTTCTTGGAACCTTTTTTCTTTGATTCTTTGATTAGGCTAATAAAAAGTAAAAAAGAACAGCATTTATTCAAAATATAAATATTTTCTAACAATATAAGTATTTACTATCACTTTTTATCCATTTAACACATCCTTGCTGAATAAAATAATTATTAAAACAAAATAAAATAAATAAAAAATTAGAGGGAACATTGATGGCAACAGTACATTACATCAAGACTCTGGATTTAATCTAAACACTTTAGGTCTAGGTACATATTTATCAGAATCTATTGGAATTAAATGACTATGATTTCAGTTAAAACACAGTGTTTTATTATTCTAGATGAGTCACATTTTTACATTAATCAGAAAAAGGTGGTATAGACACTGCAGTCAGATGAAATGAACTGCTCATAGTCTATGAGAGCAAAAATACAAAGACTATAGTATGATGCATTGTTGAAGAAACAATTAGCAGCTATCCTGTTTCCTGAAAATGCAGAAACTTTGCCGCACATCTGTCGTTCAAATCTGTTGTTAATGATGTCAAGCAGGTGGTGGAGTGATAACTTCTGCTAATGAATCAGCTCAAGATCAAATTTAGGTCAGATTATTGCTGTAAATATCAGCGTTGCTATTTTTGTTCTGATATTAAGCTTTATTAGCTCAGGTTTCTTTACATGGCTCTGTGGTTCCTTGTGGTATATTGCTATTAAAGTCCACATGTCACATTACACAAGAAACTGCTTCTAACCGCTTTAGAGCTGTAGTTACAAGTATTCATTGGAGCTATGGATTCGGGAAACACCAAATAGTTAAATTTACAGTATGTTGGTAATGATGTAACTTATGACCATAATTGGCTAATGGTGCTTTTGAGCTCCCCTGATTGGCTCAATACACAACTTTCATAAGTATGTTTTCTGTAACTATAGATTCAAACATATTTCAGAGTTGTAAAAAATGTTCTAAATTGAAAGGTGCAGTCACATTTAACACTGTTGGTGAATATTTCTGCAGGTTTCATTTGGAAACCACATTATCTGCACACAATTTCTCTGCACAGGTTTGGAAGTGATCGTAACACTTTTGACAACAGACAATCAACCTTTTTTTTGTCCTCGAAATTTCACTAATGTGACCACAACCTAAGAGAAGATCAGACACTACAACATTAAAGCTAATGGCATAGAGGAACGATAAAACTGGAATCATTTTCAGAGCGTTTTCAGATCGTCCGTTGATGTGAAGGCTAACATAGTTATCACTACAGTTAGCGTTCTTGGTGTGAACGAGCCTTAAGGCCTTTCCTGCTGGGTAATTGCACAAGCTGTCGTAGTTGAAGTCATAAGATCTATTCTATTCTAATTGCAAGAGGTACAAACTCTCATCTAAGCCATCAGCATCTGCATTATTTCTGTTCTACTCTGATAAAATGTCCTATTTATTTGACAAACTGAATGTATTCAGCGTGTCTCCCTAAAGAGCACTTTCCTCTTTATCTCAGGTGACTGTCATGTTTACATTAATTTTATAATTGTCTGCATGAAACATTTGAATAGAAACAGCGCTGCACACCCACACCCGCAGCTCCGGTGCTCACTGTACCATTTTGCCCACTGAACTGCAGCCCGTCCTCCAGACAAAAGCCCTGAAAGCGTTTCCGACACTTTGTCGCCTGGTCTGCTTGGAAACCTGGCCAACTGCACAAACCAACTCCCTGTAAAGCTTACATTGCAGAGGCACCGGACATTCCCTCAGGACAGCTCAATGGAAATTAATTCACACAGAAATATCACACTGCGCTCAAAAAGAACCCTTATCGCAAAGCGCCAACTCTGGCAGCAGACAAAGGAAGCAATCTGAGGAGAGGAGGAGGAGGATGAAGGCACCGTTTCATTCACAGGACACACTGCCCTCCTCCACCGCTGGAGCGTGGACCCCTCGATCACTTCCTGTCTCCTCTATCCAAACCATCATTATATCCTCTGGGCTCCAGTGGTGTGGACGGGGGTTGGGTAAAGCCATCAGAACTAACATATGAACGACAGAGAAAACAGCACCTCATTTATGACTGATAGGGTAATGATTAAAAGGTAAACTAATTAAAAATTTAAATTCTGTTACTATTTAACCATGTTGTTCTAAATCTTAAAAATCAAGAAGAATCTTATGTGGCTCTTTTCTATATAACAACAGTTCATAGTGCTCATGCAAGCTCCCCCAAAACAACAACAACAAGTATTAATGTATTTTAATCAATGCAAAGTGCATTATATTACAAGTCTTGAAAAGTCATATAATAGGTCTATCAAAGGAACAGCTTGAAATATAAGTTATTTACTAATAAAGATAAATCCAAAGCTGATTAAGCCAGAACCTAACTAAAGAATAACTGCCCTCTGAAATTTCAGTTTCTGAGATGAAACAAGACACCACTAAGAAAGATGTGCTAACCATGTGTTAGCATTTCAGGAAGGATGGTGCAGAAAGCAAAAGCATAGTTCACAGGGAATGAAAATCTAGAATTTAGTACAATTGACGATCAAAGACTGTGGTGCCTACAGAACCCAAAGTCAGATTGCAAAATAGTTTTACCAACTTTACCTGATGCTTTCGAGGAAAAACAAAAAGAATAAAGTCTTTAGAGTAGCACTAGATTTGAGGGCAACAAGAGCATCAGTTTGCACTGCATCTAAACAATGTAAGAGGACTGCTACTAAAGAGAAAATAAATGGACAGGCTAATAGTGTCAAATCGTTAAGTCAGTTAGCCGTGTGATTGGTTTTTGAGGAGATATTGTGGATTTTTTTGTTTGTTTGTATTAATTTCATGTACATTGTACTTGTTGTTATTGATTGTTCATACTCGTACTGCCATTATATAAGTCATATAATGGATATTGTAAAGATACTGACATCAGCCATTCAAAATCCCATCAATGATGTATACTAATAAAAATGGCTATAAAAACCCTATAACAACTATTAATTTGAAGCCACTTGGCATCAACAAATCAAATCAAGACTAATTTCTTCCATAATCTATCTTTGAATGATTAATCAGTTTTCTATTATTTTATTTTTATTGTATTTATTTATTCCAATTTACTCAATTTTCCATTTTTTTTAATTTAATGTTATTCATTCATTAATTAATTAATTAATTAATTCATTCATTCATTCATTTAAGCAAGCAGTTCTGTCATTGATGTATTGCAGTACATCAGTCAAATTTGAGTTTTCTTTGTCATTGCAGCCTGACAACAATAATTTTGCATAGACACAAAGAATGTCAATAATTTATATATAAAAATAAATGTTTACTGAGAGACTAATACAAACTGAACCATTATGGTTTGATTTTGGTGGAGTTTCCTAGAACAAACAGAGCCCACCTACAGTATCTAAAACAAAACTTCCCTGTCGAACCTTGAACACATCTCCTTTTCAGAAGTTAATATTTGCGAGGCACAAACATTTTGCACACAATTCACATGACTTTCAGACTCTCTGAATGCAAGTTTGTTGCAGTGTAAATAGTGTTATTTAAAACAATAAACTCTACAATATCCGACATGAAGTGGGCTGCCATCCAGTTAGATTAATTGTATTGTTTAATCTGCCTGTCATTCTTATACTTTCTGACAGCTGTTACACTACCAAACCACTTCTACCATTTCCTCCATGAGTAATGCCGCCTCTCAGCACCGAGTCACGTAAATCCATCTAACCATCTTGAGAAAGTATCTTAAAGGGGTCATATGATGTTGCTAAAAACATTATTTTGTGTATTTGGTGTAATGAAATGTGTTTATGCGGTTTAAGGTTCAAAAAGCACATTATTTTCCACATACTATACATTATTCTTTCTCCTCTATGCCCCACCTTTCTGAAACGCGTCGATTTTTACAAAGCTCATCGGTCTGAAAAGCGAGGTGTGCT
>NW_015547666.1:1444775-1454271 GCF_001515605.1 Sinocyclocheilus anshuiensis | reverse complement strand
TCATCGGTCTGAAAAGTGAGGTGTGCTCTGATTGGCCAGCTATCCAGTGCATTGTGATTGGCCGAATACCTTAAGCTTGTGATGGAAATGTTACGCCCCTTACCATACTGTGATGCCCTGTGAGGCCTAGAGTGAGGAACGGCGGGTGGGCTTGAGAACGGTGCGGCCGGCGGATTCGCTTAACTTTTATAAAGAATATCTCTTTTGATTTGAGACTTTAGTCTTTGCAACTTTACAGATCTTCTTTATGCACCAAGAGCTTGTAACACTCCAAAGAGAAAGGAACAATTGAAATCGCATCATATGACCCCTTTAAAAACATGCCGAGTGCACTAAGTACCTTAAATATGCACACAACCATTATAAACATCTCAAATATAAACTCTGTCTGCCATAATACATGAAAAATGCAAACCGTAAAATTACTAGATTGTGAAATGAATGTCACAGTCTGCCCACGCCACACAAAGAGGTCAGGTTCTCATCAGCGTGTGTGACATTCAGAGATGCAGTTCAAGGGGATATGTCACACGTGTGGCATCGGCAGCGCTCGCATTTGCATAATAATGAAGATGTTCACCAACCTTGACAGGAGCCATTAACTTCCTCATGGCCCGCCTGGCACATGCACCTCCCAATGGGCACCAGCCACTCCCCCTCCGCGCTGCAATGCATTCTGGGAAGTTCATCAGCTACCGAGTTGTTGACGCAGGTCCCTGACACCTCCAGAAGCTGGGAGGAATCTGCCCCAGTTATAGTATCCGGGAAGAGGGCCAAATTCCTGACCACAAAAGGACACTTTTTGTAGAAGACACGGACAGACACGAGCGCGATGCACGCGCCCAGGTCTTGAAAAGCCAAGTAGAAGCCTTTCTTGGTCAATGGACCCAGATCCCGAACTTCCGTGTTCAGCTTCAAGACTCTGTCTCCAAGATCAAGCTCTGTGAAGCTCTCGTCGGCCGCGATGGTGTCGATCTTCGTGTATTGGCTTTCCCGAATATTTCTCCTCTCCTCGTCATTGGTTTCGTAATAGTAGACGTTGAAAGTCTCTTTGCACGTGCCCAGACCTCCGGGGAGACTGTTGCAGTCCCGTAGAGTGAACTTGAACTCCACGAACACTCTCTGGGCACCTTGGTTTAATATGAGATTCGTCTGCAACCAGTTGTTCTGGTTGTGCTCCATCACCTTACACACCTGGTACGTGTGGATGGGCGCGTAGTTCTCGTCCACCTCTCCGATTTCTTCCCACTATAAAAACAAAGAAACAAAGATAAAAAAATATATAATTTTAATTCATTTTGTTATGCCTTTTGTTTGAGAGGACATTTCAAGGCCGCATTCACACTGCAGTTCTTGATGCCCAATTCTGATTTGTTGATTATATACTTTTTTTTTTTTTTCTGACGACCAGCTTACATATTTTTTTAAAAGTGACCTCTATACGATATTTGCATTTGCACTATACACTTGGCGAAACAACCCAGGGTGGATGTACTGACATGTTGCCAGGTCTGGGAAATAAAACCAGCCTAATTGCTATTCAAAACTAGCTCAATCGCATTTTTCATGGTTTCCTCTCCTGTGGGGTTCCCTCTACGTCGAAATAGCAGGGTTAGATCACTTTAACCCACGGTGACAGTGTAAAAGTATCCCAATTCCGGGGGAAAACTGCAGACTTGGCAACACTGCCCAGAAAAATGCCCACCTGCGTTGACATCATTTGCTACCATCGCTTTTTCAATGACATACAACTCACATTCAAGGGAATATCCAATCTGTCCACTTACATGTTAGATGCTAATGCACATATTCAGATTTATTCATATCATATTTATCTCCACGCATCAAAGAGGACCACAAGTTGGGACTCAAACTGTAGTCAGTCAAATTGCTGTTCCACTATCTGTCGGAACACTTTCCATAAGGCCATGGCTCTGACAAAAACACTTCTGATTGAACCTCTGTGTAAAGAGTAGTGGTTCCCAGCCCTAGACCTGATGTACCCCCAACATTTTGTATGTTTCCCAAATCAAACTCTTCTGAATCTACTTATTAGCTCATTAGTAGAGACATCGTTTTCAACTAAAATCAGAAAACTTTTTATGCATTTTGGCCATTCATTTACACAATAATGGTATTTTGGGAGCCTGAAAATACAAACTTTTGGTTTTAAAGTGCAAGTTTTTGAAAACAATGCCGTTATTGTCTTTGTGTAAACTACAACAAAAAACATGAATTTGTGAAAACGGTGACATCATGCGCATGCATATCTTCTATAGGTTCGTGCACAGACGCGTAGATTTACTTTACAAAGTGAGATTGCCACCTACTGGCCTGGCATGAATATAAAAGTATCGTCTACACACAAAACTTTAAAAACTGAAAAACGTTTCCATTTTTAGTACAAACTGTAGCAAATTAGCTCATAAGGGAAATATGAATAACAGTGATCCTCTGGAAAGGTCCCTGCCCCACCCCCTTGTGGCTGCTGCTTGGTGACGTGTGAACAGTGGGCTCTCGCCCCCCACCCTCGCAGTTTCGGACTCTTGGCTGACGGGGTCTGGGCCTGCTTGCCAGGGGAAGTTCTGTTGTGAGAAGGGGGTAATTCTCAACATGCCACTAGGTCGTAAATGGATCTGGTGTCGGGGTTGCCATGGTAACCATGGTCCTGGGCCTTGTTCGCAGACAACTTGGCCCCAGTATGTTTATTGGGGGGAGGGTTTCTGTGAACGTTTGTTAATCTAATGAATAACTGATTTGTTAAATCAAATGAAAAATTGTGTTTTTGATTGGTCCAGACGCTACAAAACATTGTCATGTAATTGTACCCCAAGACCTGAAATGGGTGTGTCAGATAAGAGTAGTTTCGCGTAGCCAGACCTTCAGACTGACAGCAAAAGTTCTGGGAACCTTGGCTGCTTTGAATGGCCAAGGCCCACCCAAGAGGTCATACGACTGACAGGTAAAGCAACCAATCACGTTTCGTTTTGTGCTGCATGGAAATGTCCTCGCAAAAACGGACCGGTGGGTTAAACTCTTGGACATATTTAAAAAATGTCTATGCCACAAACTTTAAATATTTCACATACTTTTGAAAATGTAGTGTTTAGTTGATCCTGATAAGCGCTCAACGTCACAGTTGTAAACACGACGGCTTTCTTCTTCCATAACGGGGTTTGGCATCATGGCATCCAGGCAGAATGTTAAAGGACGCTACACACACAGTGTTTCCAATTGTGTGTGCAGTATGCATCAGATATTCAGCTAACGGTCCGTGGGTGTGACATCTGAGGCTGAGACTAGATAAAAATTACATTCAAAATGTCTACTGCTGGGAGTACTCCATGCAGGACCAGGGTTGGGAACCACCGTAGAAGTGGACAGTGGCCCCGTCCCAAATACAGGTCCACATTTAGGTGAAGTAATGACTGTCAGACAGTGCGTGCTTGGCAGAGGGGTGCATTGAGGGCACACTTTTATTATGCCCGCTAAGGGTTCGCTCGCCCATCTGAATCATGAAATGACAAATGCTACACCCTGCGGTCTAGTGGACTTCATGGACATGTCATTTGGGTCAAGAACAGTCTGAGAATTATATATTAAAATATGTTCAGTGGCTGATGCAATATTAGTGGAACTGGGTGTTTCTTCAACTACGAGCGCTTTTGATTGTCTACATCACACATCACATAAAGTTTTCCTCACACATAACATGTTTCATTCATCCTATCAAATAATTGTAATTTTCTAATAAAATGTTTATAATTTTATCAAATAATTACAGGCTGCATGGGTGAGCATAAGAGACTTATGTTTGAAAATGTTTTTTTTTCAGGAAAGGTCTTACTCTGAGACAAGTGTAAAACAATAAAATCTATACATATAAGACATGTTAATAGTAGAAAGTCTTGGTAGAGGAAAAACACACACACACACACACACACACACACAATCATAAACATTCTGCCAGTAAAATTCCATTAAACACTATCCGCATGTTGGGGAATGTTCTGCATGTGTATTGTAACATAATAGTACGACAACCCTTAAAGCACATTGTGGCACATTCACACTCCACAACTGCCACATCTAACAAAATATGCCTGTATGCTTTGCTGTCCACAGAGATGCTCAATAACAATACATCAGGTGGCAGAGTGATTGGAAAAACAATCTGCCAGCTATAATCTACGCAGTCAGGAAGCTTGTAACATGGCAGTTAACAAAGCAAGACCTCAGAATGCACCCCGAGGGCCCAAGCGGCCCTTCAGCGCTCTTCAAACACACAGTCAATGACCAGAGAGACCCTCCCGAGGCCTCATATTACCTCTGCCTGACGCTCTCTGAATGTGAGCGATTGTGAGCTGTGTGGACAGTAGAAGAACTGAAGTCTGGACCACGGGGAGTCATTCAGTGTGTGCTAACAGTCTGAGTCTTGCAGTTCACACACTGAAAATGCATTGCCTATATGACTTAAGGTGTAGTCACCCTGCACTTTTCATTCCAATGACTTTCCTGCATTCGCATGCATATGAATGAGAGCGGAAACGCAAGCTCATGCAAAGTTGTTTCGCATTTTGCTAAGCTCTAAAGTGCAGGACTGGTGAACTTTGACCTGTGAATTCGTATCATGTGAAACTGTGTGACCAATATAAGATCGATACATCACAGTGTGACCTCGTAGTTTAATTAAAAGAACAGTGAAGTGGCGTAGACTGTATGTTTGTACATTTTGGATTTATTATTATCTGTCATGTGTTTAATTTTTTAAAGAGAAACTGTTTTATGAACCATTCAACCTTTAGTCAAGTATGAATTCTCTGAAATATGTTCAAAGTCATTCTGCAACTAAATAACCTATGGATTGCTTCTTTTATTCATTGTGCCCACTAACATATAATATTGTCATACATTTTTTTATATACACTCTTTTGTATCTTTCATAAAATTCCAACATGAGTTTCAAAGTCGCAGCTTAAGCACATCTCATTTGAAAAACTGAACCATAAATGAATTTCCCTGTACCATTACCGCTCTCCCCTTTTCTCTTCCTCAAGTTCAACAATCAAAGACATTCACGGCACATTTTAATTTCATTCCAGTCAGCCAAATGTCCATATTACCATATGAATTTTACTCGAGGTGATCATATATAGCAAAGGGCCCCGTGGTGATGCAGAAAAGTGTGTGTCACAGATTTCTCCAATATGAGTCAGCCACGATCTGGTAAATTGCATTGGCAAAGCTGCAATTTAGGGAAAGCTGCCATTTGAAATAAAAATGGGCCTGTGCAAATTTGGATCATGCAGATATCCAAGGGCGTTTGGATATTCGTTTCAACCTCTCATGTGAAAATACATTACTAATACCAGGCACTCTGGGACGACAACATTTCTGACACATGGATGAAGATGAATAGATAATTCAAAAAGGCTTTCATTACAAACACCACATTGAGAAGGGATATTGCACGAGGATGGGTGTCACATCTGTGTAGTGATAACATGAATCATATCAAGCCAAAGATTGAAATGGCACACCTGGACATCAGCCTGGTATATCTGGTGCTAGTGCATGCTAATGCAGACCATTTATTAAAAATCTGAGGATCCATAACCCATTGTTTGTTACATACAGCATGAATCTGAAAATTAGTTCCTTGTGACTGATTTGGAATATACAAATAGCAAACCTCACACGAAGACTCAACTCATTGTTTTAGCACAGCAGCGTCTCTACTTCCTCCGCTCTGATGGACTCTCCCACTCCCCCCTCCCAAATACACACACACACTGTCACTTTAATCAGTCTAAATAAGCTCTTTTGCACTACAAATCATTATATCTGCACTGTTGTTTACTTCACTGGTTTGCACTCTATCTGCCATGTGCCTTGTGCTGCTTTATATATTTTTTTACATTTTACCTTATTTGTATATTTGTATAGTTGTATTTTATATTTAATCTGTATCTATCTGTATTTATGTTCTACTGTTAGTGTTATCTGTATGCACCAAGGGTCTGAGAGTAACGCAATTTCAATTCTCTGTGTTTATGTGCTGTACATGTGGAAGAATTGACAATAAAGCAGACTTGACTTGACTTGACTTGACTTCAACAGTGTTTGAGTTAGCATGTTGCTAAGCTAACAGCAATTCTCCAAACAGCATGAAAACACACAAGTCTTAATAAACATAATATATCTGTAACTACACTGAACTATTTTTAACAATATGTTTCAATACTGAATGAAATATGTGTTTGTTTACAAGCAACCCTATACACCAACTTGGACTTGTTTTAATATAGATTGTTGTGATGCATTATGGGAATACCTTCTCTATGAAGGATACATACAATGCAGTCTTAAAATTTGGTTTAAAAAAACAATATTTAACCTATGTTTTAAAGTTCTCTGGTCAATGTATGTTTTTTATTGTATGGAAATTGGTGGCATTAACAGTCTACTTCTGTTTCATGAAAAAAGTCTGGGCTGACATGAAAGTGAATGTGGCATTTCATTCTTGTGTGTTAAATTTAAAGGGATACTTCGTCCAGAAAATTAAAATTATGTCATATTTTACCATTTACCCTCATGTTATCCCAAATCCATAAGACTTTGCTTCATCTTCAAAACCCAAATGAAGATATTTTTAATCAAACCTGACAGATTTCTTTCCCTACATTGAGAGTCTAGGTAACCAAAACTTTGACGTTTCAAAAAGTAATTGGATCTAAATTATTTAATCCAAATTTTCTGAACAGACATAATGACTTTATATAAACAGGTTTAATTTCATATTTTATTCACATACTGTATAAACACTAATCAACACCTTGCCATGCACAAAAAATATATAATTAGCTTGTTTTTAAAAATATCAGAAGATGCACAAAAGTCTTATGCATTTGGAAGGACATGACAGTTGGTAACTAATGGCATAATTTTCATATTTGGGTGGACTATCCCTTTAACAACAGTAGTCAGCGGTGTCCATATACAGGATATACTATTATGTGTCAGAAATAGTCTAACAAACCATATAAAAAATAGCCATACCATTTATTTTTCTCTTTGCTCGTTCACTTGTCAGGCCTTTCAGCATACAACTTTCTGTGAACCATCATCATTCAAACTCTCTTTCCTATCGTCCCCTACTGAGACCCTCTCCATTTTCTCGTTCTCTCCATCTAAATCCTTCCCTCTGCTATACCAGCACACTTATTTACCAATGCTTTCTGCCCCTAAAACCCTCAATTCTCCCAGTGTGAGTTAGCGTGTGCTATAAACATGCATTTACCCATAAACCCCAGCTTCCAGAGCACTTCCTCCTCGGCTTATTACCGGCGCTGCACCGCAGAGAACGAGCAAGTACGACCTACTGCCTTTCAAAAAATAACCCGTCATTACCCACCAATCACCATCACCCAGCCATCCCTGTCATTGCCGCCCAGGGTCCACAGGGGGCGGAGCCGAACATGACTGACAGGCAGGATTGAAGACAGCTCCCTGCTATGATTCTGGCTGAATGTCTTTGCGTGAGAGTGTGGTGGGACATGTGAATGTGACTTTTTAGGGTGGGTAGAGCCCACGTCAATGAGTTTTTCCCCTTCGGTAAGAGACAGCGGTGTGAGCCAGAGTTGCCCTAGGCCTGCACAAAGCCCGGATTTAGCTGAGCTCCTGTAAACCGCTTCGTTGACTTGGCAAATCTGGCCTGCTCTGACAGCGGTTAAAGCAGCATGAAGCCAGGGTTGAAAACAAACAAACCGGGGAGAAAAGATAGTCGCTGGCGTTTTGTGATGTACCTGCCAGTACAGATTGCTGATTGTAGATCCAAAAGCCTTTGAGTCTTCAAAAACCAGCATTTGACCCAATTGTGTTACCGACATAAATCATGCAAACAAGAATTTAAACTGTTGTTATTTAGGAGCTCCGTTCCAAAATCTAGTGAGCTGCCTACTTAGCATTTTAGGGAACACTTTTATGCTACTATATCTTCTAAAACACTTGCGGAGAAGGCAATCCCAGAATGATCTAAAAGAAGATATTTGTGTGTAGTCAAACAATCACTGGTCACTGTTGAGTTCCATAGCATTTTGTCCATATTATGGAAGTCAATGGGGGCCAACAACTGTTTGGCTGCACACATTCTTCAAAATATGTTCTCCTATGTCTCACAGAAGAAAGACATTCATGCAGATTTGGATCAACAAGAGGGTGAGTAAATGATGGGAGAAACTTCATTTTGGGGTGAACTGTCATTTTAAGTGAAAATGTTGATTGAGAAAAGTTGATTAAACTGTCTTTGTTTATATATTTTCTTGAGTAGAATAAAGTATGTGGTAAAACTTGACGATACTTTTACAGTTCGTTCTACAACACACACAAAGTTTCTAATAAGTTACTGGATAAGACCGTTTGGGGTTCTAATGTGTTCATTTTACGTTGTAGAATAAAATGTCAGAGTATTGTCAATTTATGTTTACCACAGGCTGTATTTCACTCCTAAATTGGAAGAAAAAAAAAAAAAAATATATATATATACTTATGTCAAACTTATGCTTGACCTCATTTTTTAGAGGTATTATATAAGAATGCATACTAATCCTCAGGTGGTTTAGGTTTCTCTTCATATGCTAAAACCCCAAATAGCTGTTAACCAATACCTAGATACATTAAGAGGGTTTATCCGCCATATTTCACATTTGCAGTGTAAGTGACCGGCTTTACTGAGTCTCTTGAAACTGCTGAGCTGTTGCTAAATCTCATACTCCAGACGCTCTGTTGAATTCATATGATTGTGAGTGTAGTCGACTCTAACAGCATAACAGACATCCCAAGCCTCCCGGAAACCAGCATCTCCTCCCTAACTCACATAATTAATCCGAAATATCCTGGGAATTTTCCAACATTTACAACCTTTATTAAAAAAAAAAAAGAATTATGTAACTCTTTCATTTCACGTGGGAACTCTCTCTAACTGCAGTTTACATGGTGATGTACACAATACTTTCAGTAGACATGCACCGCATCGCTTTTCTTGACAAATGAATGTTACATTTCTACATTTCTTTCTTTCTTTCTTTCTTTCTTTCTTTCTTTCTTTCTTTCTTTCTTTCTTTTTGTATTTGTGCTATGGTAGAAAATAGTAATGATTCAGTACAATGGTACATATCAAGGTATTACCATCTGATATTGTCACCTTACAGTATTTTTTGTTAAAGGTAATTTTTAAAAACAATATGGATCTACAAACTGCTAAATAGTTTAACATAAACATAACATAAAATGGAAGAAGATTTTGGGAAGTCGCACCACACAACATTTTACAACCTCAACCTTGTCTTGTCATTAATAAAAAAAATAAAAAAGGTTAAATTATTTAATAATGTTATTATTGGCTTATGGCTTAGGTCTGTAGGTTGCTCTAAAATTCCTTTCTTTTCTTTTCTTCTTTTTCCTAAGATGTCGCACCACAATACTTGATTTGGCTGAC
>NW_015547666.1:1418878-1443445 GCF_001515605.1 Sinocyclocheilus anshuiensis | reverse complement strand
CTAGTTCATGCATTCATGACCTCTAGACTGGACTATTGTAATGCACTGCTAGGTGGTTGTCCTGCATCTTCAATAAACAAACTACAGGTGGTCCAAAATGCAGCGGCTAGAGTCCTTACCAGGTCAAGAAAATATGATCATATTACCCCATATGCCTATAAGGCCCTTAATGGGTTAGCTCATGCGTACTTAACTGGTCTTCTACCACGCTACAATCCATCACGCATAAGCTACTACTAAATATATTTTAAAAACTTAATTTTCTGTAAAGTTGCTTTGCAAAGATTTGTATCGTAAAAAGCGCTATACAAATAAACTTGAATATATATATATATATATATATATATATATATTATTTTTTTTTTATTTTTATTTTTTAAATTTGCATTTGATTTGATTTTCTAGAAAACAATAAGAAAAGAAATATGCCACACAATAATGGCACACTACTATTCATGCTATCCCAAAAAATGAAAAAAAAAAATTTTACTGAACTGATTTCAAGTGAATAACGACTGTTTATTATTGTCTTTTTACAGCAGTGTTGAATTGTGTTTGCATCATTGAATCACTACTTTCATGTGTATCACTGTGAAGCTGCTTTGAAAAAAATCTATATTTTTAATATATTTCAAATAAACAGATAGTACAAAAAATCAGCAATATATTAATATCAAATACTACTATTTATGTTATGATTAACCGTATTTATAATATTAAACGTATGATTAATATTAGTATGTAATTTGTATCTGATATTGTTGCCTGGTAATCTAGTCTGTGAAAGCTAACATGTTTAACATGCATTTTGTATCTTAATTTCTATGGAAACTGTATTGGATAAGGTTGATTTAATGGACTTGAATGAATGAATCAATCAATCAATCAATCAATGAACTTACAAACGAATGAACGTACGAACAAATTAATTAATGACTTCTTTACATCATGACTTGAAAAATCTATGAAAAATCAACATATTAACAGCTCAACCGATTCACTAAGCCCTTTGATCAAACCTCGACACATCTTGCATAATAGCAATACCAGTTAACATCCCATGCTTGCTGACATAATCTCAGACGGCACATGTCACCCTTGAGTAATTTGAACATCTAATAATAGAGAAAAAAATCATTTAATCTAAATAGCCAT
This sequence comes from Sinocyclocheilus anshuiensis, assembly GCF_001515605.1. NCBI lineage: Eukaryota > Metazoa > Chordata > Actinopteri > Cypriniformes > Cyprinidae > Sinocyclocheilus > Sinocyclocheilus anshuiensis. The sequence goes on along the minus strand of NW_015547666.1, from coordinate 1,442,290 downwards.
TGAGGAGGATGTGAAAAGCACTCTGCCGTATCTGACAGTGATTTATCGCTCTCCACATTCCACGTCATATTCCGGATATCACACAAGGATGTTTGTATTTCCATCTGAGAGGAGGAATAATCATCTCCTTTAACAGGTGTTATCCAGCGTGCCTGGAGACTTTAGCATCTATTGTCGGCTCGTATTGTTGCATTGGAGGGCAGGTGCAAGTAAGCACAATGCAAGCGCTCTTTTTTACCATCACAACAGGAAACTGAATTAAGCTATAACTGCACACTGTCAACACTGGATGCAGGCCACGCTAGATAATAATAAAGGCCTTTAAACAGCAGCTGGGATGAGCAAGCTGACATTGAGAATGGAGCAATCACAATGTTTGCACAGTCCTAAAGCAAACACACTTTTCTAATCAAAATCTCAAAATCCAAAACTAGAAGTGAGAGCTGGGTCAGTGCTAAAGGTGTGCAATAGTTACCATCTGCAATAATATCATAATGGTTGTGTTGATACGCGAGCTGACATTATCGAGTATATTTCTCACTCACTTTGAAAAAAACCCAGACAAAAACATGTCTTGAGAATCCAAAATCATTGACTGCGTGAAGAAGCCTTGAGGATGCAGTTAAAATGCCTCAATAATTCAAGTTATGAAAGCAAAAAATGTCCTTGTAAATGTTTGCATTTTTGTATTTATGTAGTTAAGTAATATCAAACAAGAAACGTTTTCCTAAATATTAGCATGTGGGTGTGATCGCAAATGTCATATTATCTTTATGCAACAGTTCATCAAACACAAAGTTAATGTTGAGTAAGTTACATTTTAGACACAATATTGTCTGGTTTTTTTTTTTTCTGTTTTGCTGATGAAAATAGTTCCTAACAAACCCAGAGCAGAACATAACACATAGTGATATTTTGATTGTGAATAAATCTGTTTTTGAACGAATTGCTTGTATGAATGATCCAATGAATCACTCATTAAGACAGGGACTTGGCGCCACCTACTGGCGTATTTATTTATTTGTCCATGACAGGCCTAAACCTATGGAAGCCCGTTTCCGACACAGAATAAAAAGAAAAATGAATAAATAAAAAAGGTATTTGCGACTTTTTATCTAACAATTCAAATATTTTCCTCACAATTCTGACTTGTTTTGCAATTACGACAAAAAAAGAAAGTCACAATTGTGAGATTTAAACTTGCAGTTCTGAGAAATAAAGTCATAATTCTGAAAAATATAGTCAGATTTTATATCTTGCAATTGTGACTTTTTCTCAGAATTGAGTTTTTATCTCACAATTTTGACTTTATAACTCACAATTGTGTGTTATAAAGTCAGAAATGTGAGATATAAACTCGAAATTGTAAGAAAACTATATTTTTGTCAATATTGCACAGCCCTAGTCGGTGCACTATTCTTGTAACAGCAAACTGGGTGAAGTCATGAAGAAGTTAACAAGATGGTGTTGCTTGTTTTTTATTATTTGTATGTATTTATTGGGGGGGGGGGGGGTATAAAAACATTGTGATACTGACAGACCTGAAGCAATCCTGGGATATTTATTTTCATGTTCTGTTCGAGTTTGTAGCTGCTTATTCCTGTCAGCCTGTCAAAAACAACCGAGATACTCAACACATGTTCCTTTTCTGCTGACAAACCATTTCATGTAGCTTCAGCTTTCTTCACTTGGCATTCTCAATGGAAATAGGGAATGCAAAAACAGATATGTATATAAAGTTGGCCAATTGTCGTTAAAATTCAACACATTGTTCAGCGGGTTTACCAATCGGCTGGCTCAACAGAAATGAATCACACTCTTAAGTGTCACAAAGAAATTAAAACAGCAGGTTTAGTGTGTCTTTGTGCCTCTTTCAGAACAAAAAAGGGCTTTCCCTTCTTCTCTCTTTGTCTCTGACCTCTCATAGTCCCTCTCTCTCTCTGTGCTGCGCTCTCCATGTTCTATTATTTTTCACTCGAAACTGTCTTTTCTGCCGTTGAGGGAATCGGAGACCTTGAGATGTTCTCCTAAGCCGGCTCAAAGTGCTGAGAGACAGGAAGATGTGTGGAACTCACCCCATTCTTCGGGTATGCGACCCACCCCAGGTCACCAATTACAGAGCGAGAGTCCAGCAAGTTCACTGCGGGAGAACGAGAAATGGGGACAAATCAATGAACTGGAGTTGTAAAAGCAATATAGAAATAACATTTATATGCAGATTAGATATTCTTTATTACAACATCGTCTTGCTCAGATCTTGTTCGTTTTTATAGATTTTGGTAGCACTTTATTTTACAGTGCGGTCGTTACATGCACCTACTGTAGTAATACATAATTACTACAACTATCCCTAAACCAAACTCTAACTATATAGTAAGTACATGTTGTTAACTAATATAACATAGTAGTTACAATGTAATTACATTGTAACAATGACAACTTAAAATAAAGTGCAAATTGAATTTCTGTACATACACTGTACACACATTCTTCATTTTTTTATGTACTTACATTCTAATTATTATCACACAAATTGTATTTTATCACAGTGTAAACTATAGTTCAGGGTGACTGCATTAGATTTTCTTAGATGTACAGTATGTACACATAATCATATAGTTTTTTAATCCATTTTTATTTTCATCCCTTAATAACAATATAGTTTCAGTCTATTTGTTTTCATACATTAAAAAGTAAAGCACATATGAGTATAATGTAAGTAGATTTCTAATTTAAAATGTTATTAAGTATATTTAATCTGTTTAATTTGAAGTAAAATAAAATGACTATATGAATTACATGAATGCAATAATCTATGACCCTTAAAGAAAAGATGCATGTCTGTAAAATGTTTTAGATGATGCCAATTACGTTATATTGTAACAGGTCCAAATTTAATAAGGACTTGGGTCAAAAATGCAATTATAAATAAAATTAAATTAAATAAAATTAAATTATTAAATTAAATTAAATTAAATTAAATTATAAAATAAAATAAAATAATAAAATAAAATAAAATAAAATAAAATAAAATAAAATAAAATAAAATAAAATAATTTAATTTAATAAAATAAAATAAAATAAAATAAAATAAAATAAAATAAAATAAAATAAAATAAAATAAAATTCAATTCAATTAAATTCAATTAAATATTATGTCTTATGATTTAGGGGGAAAAATTGCCCTTGAAAATCAATCCCAGACAGAAGTATATGTATCTAGAAATAGTATGTATCCAGACACTTCACATCTGAATGCATGCAAAAACAAATGAGATCACATGGGCTTGTTGCAATATTGAACTAAATGTTTCAGAACATTGCGGACAATCATTTGAAAATACCCTATAGAAAATATAAAAGAACATGGAATAATATCTGTTGTATAATCTTTGCCCTTGGTTAAATTGAGTGCACATTCTATGTGAGATGTCTACTAAACAAGCCAGTCTTTCTAGATGATTGTGCCAGTATTTTATGCCCAGAGTAGGTCACAGGTTGTTTTTTATCTGCTGGAACCTTTTACGAATGAGTACGGCCATAGCTAATTAGATGACCTTTACATTCAAAGTCCAATCAGGGCTGCATTTTAATTTGACCTTGTGTTGATCAAAGGTTGTGTGGCGAGACTGTTTAGCATGTGTGAGATGACTCACAATAGCAATATCATTTTGGGAATCAAAACAACAAGCTAATGACTAAGACACCAACACAAATGTCACAATGATGCTAAAAAAAGAAGGTGTAAAGGGTAAAGGGAATGATAGATATTCTGGAATTCAAAGTACATATTTAGGATCATTTTTGCACTTTATGTCCTAATAAATAAGACCAACAGCTGAATGCGAATAATGGTTATTGATCTTAAATATTATGTAACCTCAAATTTGATAATGATTTGTGAGAACACTAAAATACATTTACATTTAATCCACGTGTGTCCTATTTAAATGTCTCTAAATGAGATCTAAATGTGTTTCTTATGAATGACAGACATTGATGCACATTGTCCTACTTAAACTGAAAAATATCCTGGGGAGAATGGCATAAATCTAATTAGCAGAAAGAAATACAGTTCTGAACTAGATAAAAGAGAGGCTATGTCCATCCTTAGGCAGATGCAAATGTCGAAAGAGGTGCAATATGTGGAAATCTAACTTCAGGAGGGGAAAAATACATTATAAACCGAAAAAAGAAAAACACTGAAGAAATAGTGTATGGAAGATTAGTATGTTGCAGAATATTTAACGTAAATATTCTGATTTGTTGCCTTTCTGCTTTGGAATACTCAAGGTTAAACAGTCCAATCGTACTGTAGCTGCAAATATTGTTAATGTTCATTTGAAAGTGCATTACAGATTACAGTTCACGGCAGGTCGCAGCTCTCCGAATCGACAGGTTTATTGAAATTCTGGCAGACTTGCCGCTATTGTGAGTTTGTAGTGGCCGTTGTCTTGCGCGTCTGCTGGGCCATTGTGCCAGTCTGTGTAGGCACCCGAGCGCCCTCCCCCATCCCGCTCTCATTTTTATTGTGCCATCATCAGCGTACAATCAATCAACTCATCCCCACACTTGTCATTGCACTATCCATATGCTGACTTCTGCTCATTAGAATATTTACATATTCTATAGTCTGCGCACTTCAGCTCGAGTGATAAATTGCAACACATCAATTTTACTCACAGATAATTTGTTGACATTTCCCATGGCATCACCGGGTGAAATCTTTTCTTTTTTTTTTTGATGTACGCTAGTTAAAACGTCCAGTAACTTGAAAGGGTTTCACAGGAATACAGTTTTGTGTCCTTGGAAATAAAGCTGTAAAATATGGAATATGATTTGTAGTCGGTGCCTGCTGTTCTCTGACCACTACAAAGCAAATTTAGGGAACTTTGATGAAGCCGTGTCTGTGTTTCCTTTGTCTTTACGCCTCTAATGCAAATGCAGCATCCCACGTGCACACATCAGTAGTGTATGGAAGATTAGTATGTTGCAGAATATTTAACGTAAATATTCTGATTTGTTGCCTTTCTGCTTTGGAATACTCAAGGTTAAACAGTCCAATCGTACTGTAGCTGCAAATATTGTTAATGTTCATTTGAAAGTGCATTACAGATTACAGTTCACGGCAGGTCGCAGCTCTCCGAATCGACAGGTTTATTGAAATTCTGGCAGACTTGCCGCTATTGTGAGTTTGTAGTGGCCGTTGTCTTGCGCGTCTGCTGGGCCATTGTGCCAGTCTGTGTAGGCACCCGAGCGCCCTCCCCCATCCCGCTCTCATTTTTATTGTGCCATCATCAGCGTACAATCAATCAACTCATCCCCACACTTGTCATTGCACTATCCATATGCTGACTTCTGCTCATTAGAATATTTACATATTCTATAGTCTGCGCACTTCAGCTCGAGTGATAAATTGCAACACATCAATTTTACTCACAGATAATTTGTTGACATTTCCCATGGCATCACCGGGTGAAATCTTTTCTTTTTTTTTTTGATGTACGCTAGTTAAAACGTCCAGTAACTTGAAAGGGTTTCACAGGAATACAGTTTTGTGTCCTTGGAAATAAAGCTGTAAAATATGGAATATGATTTGTAGTCGGTGCCTGCTGTTCTCTGACCACTACAAAGCAAATTTAGGGAACTTTGATGAAGCCGTGTCTGTGTTTCCTTTGTCTTTACGCCTCTAATGCAAATGCAGCATCCCACGTGCACACATCAGCTCTCACAAAAAAAAAAAAAAAAGACATATTTTTACCAAAAGTGCCATTGTGGTCCAATGCAACTCATATTTTTGTTAGTGAATTTAACCTTTGAAAATGAAAGATTCATTTGAAACCTTCATGAAGTTCCTTATATATCTTTGTTTGTGTGTGCTGAGAAATCGTATTATATAGGCATTCAATTTCATCTATCGTTTAATATCTGTGTCTTGAAAGACTATGCTACAACAGGTCTTTAATAGACCATTGAATTGGCATTTGTAAAGCTTGACGGTTGAGCTTCACTGAATTGTGCTTTCATTCGGATCTGAGCTGTGATGTTCTTCCTGAACAATACAGATCATAACATATTTAAAGGGACCCAGTGAACATGTTCAAAGGCAATGAAGTGATTCACAATATACTTTATGAATTCATGTTTTCAGTGAATGTGCAATAGTGAATTGAGATGTTTAGAAACCACCTGGCTGGGAGTTTGGTGAACTGTAATCGCTGATCTTCACAGGAACTTCTGCTCCATTAAACAGTCTGGTGTGAAATCATTGTTGGCTTTGTGGATAATATATTACGTAATGCTTCACATATGATATTTCATGCTGTGTGGAGAACATTTCTGTTGGAGAACCATACACGTCACATGCCACAAAATATAGGCTACTACCTATAGACTTATAAAACGTTCTGGATAAGATCTGATAGGTTTTTGATGCATGTTCTGTATTTGTTGTAATAGATGTGGTAAATTCTGCGTGTCTATGAAAAATAATGGTTCTATTTAAAACCAAACAGTTTCACAGGCTAATGCCATTTTAGAGTCTTTTTTTAAGTTCTACTAACAACTTCTTAAAATTATGTTCTGGTCATTTTAAAAACACTGAATCGTGATAATGTAGCGGACTCAGAAACTAACGCACGGATCAAAGGAATCTTTAATTTAACATTAAGAACTTGTGTTTGGTCTCCAAACAATCATATAGCAACCCAAGAACCTCATGGAGCCAAAAACGGTTCTTGATCTGAAGAGCGTTCATTTCCAGGCGGAATCCAGGGACTGTCAACCATCAATCCCTGCAAACAGCACCGTTCCCAGATCCCGCGTCTTACCTTCATTACCGGGAACGCAGAAAGTCCTGAACGCGCCGAGACTGAAGACGCAAATCCAGGCGATGTAACTCCACCGTGAACGCATACTCATCGACTGAAGAAACGTGCCAAATGAATGAAAGTACTGGACTCACATCAGCACCGAAACGATCCTGAGAGAGTTACGGAGGACATGAGGAGCGCGGAACGTAGGTACGCAGGAATAAAAGCACATTTGAGCGAAGAGTGGTGAGTGTTGAAGCGCTCCGGTTTGAGACTCGCGGAGCTGTCAGACACCCACACAGCCGACAGCATGAGGAGGAGGAGGAGGAGTAAACGATTACAGCTCTCCAATAGACATCAACGACTCATCCAGACTAATGAAGGTGTAAATCAGTCGAATCATGCTTCAAAATGACAGCTATGTGCGCATTGTGTCGTATATTATATTGATTGTGTTGGAGTGATACTACGCTGCAATTTCCCTAATGCGAGTAATGAAGCAACACTTTCTATTAAGCCTGTATGCTATATAATATGCTATAATCCCATGTAAAATATATTGAGGTAAAGATGATAGACTACAGTAACTGTATATCCTGTACCTAAATATTGTTGCATTATAATAAACAATGCATTATAAATCTATAAATTCAAAATAATTGTAATCACATAATATACCATAACACGTTCTATCTATCTATCTATCTATCTATCTATCTATCATCTATCTATCTATCTATCTATCTATCTATCTATCTATCTATCATAACACGATCTATCTATCTATCTATCTATCTATGTATCTATCTATCTATCTATCATAACACGATCTATCTATCTATCTATCTATCTATGTATCTATCTATCTATCTATCATAACACGATCTATCTATCTATCTATCTATCTATGTATCTATCTATCTATCTATCATAACACGATCTATCTATCTATCTATCTATCTATGTATCTATCTATCTATCTATCATAACACGATCTATCTATCTATCTATCTATCTATGTATCTATCTATCTATCTATCATAACACGATCTATCTATCTATCTATCTATCTATGTATCTATCTATCTATCTATCATAACACGATCTATCTATCTATCTATCTATCTATGTATCTATCTATCTATCTATCATAACACGATCTATCTATCTATCTATCTATCTATGTATCTATCTATCTATCTATCATAACACGATCTATCTATCTATCTATCTATCTATGTATCTATCTATCTATCTATCATAACACGATCTATCTATCTATCTATCTATCTATGTATCTATCTATCTATCTATCATAACACGATCTATCTATCTATCTATCTATCTATGTATCTATCTATCTATCTATCATAACACGATCTATCTATCTATCTATCTATCTATGTATCTATCTATCTATCTATCATAACACGATCTATCTATCTATCTATCTATCTATGTATCTATCTATCTATCTATCATAACACGATCTATCTATCTATCTATCTATCTATGTATCTATCTATCTATCTATCATAACACGATCTATCTATCTATCTATCTATCTATGTATCTATCTATCTATCTATCATAACACGATCTATCTATCTATCTATCTATCTATGTATCTATCTATCTATCTATCATAACACGATCTATCTATCTATCTATCTATCTATGTATCTATCTATCTATCTATCATAACACGATCTATCTATCTATCTATCTATCTATGTATCTATCTATCTATCTATCATAACACGATCTATCTATCTATCTATCTATCTATGTATCTATCTATCTATCTATCATAACACGATCTATCTATCTATCTATCTATCTATGTATCTATCTATCTATCTATCATAACACGATCTATCTATCTATCTATCTATCTATGTATCTATCTATCTATCTATCATAACACGATCTATCTATCTATCTATCTATCTATGTATCTATCTATCTATCTATCATAACACGATCTATCTATCTATCTATCTATCTATGTATCTATCTATCTATCTATCATAACACGATCTATCTATCTATCTATCTATCTATGTATCTATCTATCTATCTATCATAACACGATCTATCTATCTATCTATCTATCTATGTATCTATCTATCTATCTATCATAACACGATCTATCTATCTATCTATCTATCTATGTATCTATCTATCTATCTATCATAACACGATCTATCTATCTATCTATCTATCTATGTATCTATCTATCTATCTATCATAACACGATCTATCTATCTATCTATCTATCTATGTATCTATCTATCTATCTATCATAACACGATCTATCTATCTATCTATCTATCTATGTATCTATCTATCTATCTATCATAACACGATCTATCTATCTATCTATCTATCTATGTATCTATCTATCTATCTATCATAACACGATCTATCTATCTATCTATCTATCTATGTATCTATCTATCTATCTATCATAACACGATCTATCTATCTATCTATCTATCTATGTATCTATCTATCTATCTATCATAACACGATCTATCTATCTATCTATCTATCTATGTATCTATCTATCTATCTATCATAACACGATCTATCTATCTATCTATCTATCTATGTATCTATCTATCTATCTATCATAACACGATCTATCTATCTATCTATCTATCTATGTATCTATCTATCTATCTATCATAACACGATCTATCTATCTATCTATCTATCTATCTATCTATCTATATCATAATATATCATAACACTATCATCTATCTATCTATCTATCTATCTATCTATCTATCTATCTATCTATCTATCTATCATAACACAATCTATCTATCTATCTATCTATCTATCTATCATAACACGATCTATCTATCTATCTATCTATCTATCTATCTATCTATCTATATCATAATATATCATAACACTATCATCTATCTATCTATCTATCTATCTATCTATCTATCTATCTATCTATCTATCTATTTATTTATTTAGTAATTTATTAGACACTTTTATCCAAAGCGACTTACAAATGAGGACAACAGAAGCAATCAAGTGTGGTATTAAAACAACTAAAAAACAGATCCAAAACTAAAAGCTAGAACTTTATAAATACTACCTATACACATTTTAAAAATAAAGAGATTAAATAAAAATGACAAATGCATACGACAAAATTTAAAAACGTAAGATTTAAATGAAAAACAAAAAAATAAAGCTAAAAACAATTCAAAATATTAAAGAACAAAAGGTATAAGAGTATAATAATTATTCTAACATAACACTAAGCCAAACACCAAAAAAACAACTACATATGTGTGTATGTATAACCACACACACATACAGATATACTGTATATGTACATACACATTTATAAATTCAATATATATATTATTTCATTTCCATTTAGTTTGTTGAAGTATTAAAATAACTCAAATTAAATAAAAACTAAAAACTTAATAAAAGACCTATACAGACATAATAAATTCAGACAATGTAACTAAAATTAAAATAAATAACAAATACAAATAATCCAAATCAAATGACAGTAGTTTATCAGTAATCCTAAAAAATAACACTGCCAAACTTACATGCTAAAAAACAACAACTTACTTACACATAGTAAGAAATGCTTATAAAAACTGAAACAGAAGCGAAACAAGTAATAGGAAAGAGGAGAAATAAAAAGCGATACTTATTTAGTATCTACATAACTATCTATCTATCTATCTATCTATCTATCATCTATCTATCTATAATCATAATATAATAATATATCAACATAAAATAACTCAATAAAATGTAAACAGCTGAAATAAAATTAGAAAAAGTTTGTGACAATGATACTGCATTAGTTGTACATCTATTCTGTGTGCCATTACAGTAAATGTTTACAAAAACATTAAGGGTTAAAATGTTTTCATTGACAAGTAATATCTGATCATTTGGCTGATGTATTTTGCACTATGTGACATACATTAAACTCCTGTATCCTTAATACAACAAGCTTTTGCAACATAAAAATGTAAAGGTTTCCAAAAACAGGTCTATATTCACAGAGCAAATGTGATTTAAGCTCACGTGGACTTTTTTTTTCCGTAGCTCTATTTTTCCACTGCATTCTTAAAATCCAAATTTAAGCCGAAGCAGCACTTCCACCCACAAGATAAATGTGGCTCGATGACTGCAGCTCAATCTCTTTCATCTGCATGATTATACATATCCCCGTGCCGTGCCCTCCCGACACATCCCACGCTCCTCATTCACCAGACACTCAGAGGAATTCAGCAGCCGACATCAGACCCAGCTCCTCCGGAGTTCAAAACGACAAGATGAAGAACAACAGCGAGGGCTTTCTCCTCAGATGTCAACAAAATCAGGCAAGGAAAGAGTTGGCATCCATAACAACACCATTGTCTCGGTTGCATGTGACATCACAAAATCATGGCCAGGATCTGATACTAAATGTCTAGATAAGGAGCAGAGCGCAATAAAAATAAGGCCCAAACCTCTGAAAAAGTCTTTAAATCTGATTAAATGTATTAAAGACAATCTGTCTAATTTAAGGTGTTCACACTGGATTTCCGAGCACACCTATGCATCGCTGAGTCATTGATAGGCGGTTGCTGCTGTATAAGCTGACAAAAGTCACTTCAGAGTATTAAACCCTTCCTTCAATGTAAGTTTAATTGCATCTGTTGTGGTGCTGGAATGGATCCGCCCAGACTTGAAAATATCCAATAATATCAGCGAGGCTTGTCTTAACAAGCAACAAAAATGACGAAAAACAAGCTGGAAATAGATGGGTTATGTGTTTGGTTAAAATGCACAAAGCTTCTTTTGGAGTACTGCATGCACAGATTTCATGCAGGTCTAGTTAAACGACCTCATTTAAAATGAACAGGCTGCCACTTCTAAATGAAAGAGTGAACTGTACTTTGCCGCTGCACTCAGAGGGGTGGCTCGGTTTGGGCAGACACAGCTGAGCTGTCGCTACTGATAATCGTGTCCTGGCATTAAAGAGAGCGAGGACTTGGATAAAAGTACAGGAAGAAGAACAATTTGAGAGTCAGCGCACAGTCTGAGAGCAGCACACTGGTGCATCGTGGGATGCAGAGGGTGACTCAGAAGCCAGTGGGTAGTCATGACTGACAAAATATAAACTATAATATGGTTCGACATAAGAGAACATTTCACAGAACCGTTTTACACAGTAAAAACGTTTTGTGAGGACATTCTTGTTACAGCTCTCTGAGTGGTCAATCACTGCATTATGCAGTCAAGTATTTTTGTATTTTTGTCCAGTCAATATATGTCTGATAGTTTCATGTCTCCCATACAACAATTTTGACTCAAATCAAAATTTCATATCCGTTCATTTGGTCAGTAGCCATAAATGTGCATGTTAAAAGTACCTCAGTTTGAGACCAGGCTGCTGATCAGAGTTAATGTTGCAACAATGACTGGCTGATTCTACCTTATTTTACATAGTAAACCTGACTATACTGTGTCAGATAAGGTAGAAAAAGCTCGTTTTCATGCACTTTTTTTTCCATACATTTTATGACATTTAGTTGCACAATCCAGGTTCAGTGGCTATCAAGGTAAGTTTAAAATTAGTTTGAGCAAAGTTTTTGGTTTTAACAAGATGGATTTGTGTTTAGCAGTGATTATTACAATGGTAACTTACTATTCTGGATAAGAGACACGATGAATCAGCTGTAAGCAAAGTGACACATATCTGATGTAATAAAGCCACTCCAAATTAAAGCAGTTTACAAAAGCATTTTAGAGATTAAATTCTCCAATTTTGCTGCTAATACTTAATTGTATTTATTGGTTACATTTTATTTCAATAGTTAGATATTCTACGGACTATACGTAACTTTGCAACTACAGTACATGTCAGCTAACTCTCATTAGAGTATTAGTAGACTGTTAGGTTAGGATTAGTGTTAATAAGTTGACAGACACATACTTGAAAAGTTACGTATAGTCAATAGAATATGAAAAAATAAAGTGTTACCTATCTATTTGATACAATATATTATCCTTATGCCCGGTTTCACAGGCTAAGCTTAAACCTAGTCCCAGACTAAAATACATGTTTGAGATGTCTTAACTGAAAGCAACTTGTACTGACATATCGTAAAATATGAAAATTAAGTATGAAAATGTTGACCAAGTATTTGAAATTCCTAAGCTTTTACATGTTTTCTTTCATACTATTTGTGAACATTCCCAAATGTCAATATATATATATATTTTTTTTTTTAATTATTATTATTTTTTTTTTAAGTTTAAGTTTATATATATTTAATAAACTTGTATTAATATAGTCGGATATTTTTTATCAGCTGCTTTATCAAACTTTTGTGACAGCAGTTATTTTTTCCCCTTCTTGTAAATTAATTTAAATTCATGATATTTTCAAAAATGATCTCTAAGTCTTCAGCGGAGAAGTAAATCATGTTGACTCTCTCCAGGTTTATTATTTATTATGTATTATTTTTATATTTTCTGGTTTCATTTTAGTTCTATTTAAGGGTTAAGTAATTTTGTCATGTTTTGTCATTTTTATTGGTGCATTTAAAATATGTCTAACATATTTATACATTTTATTTCAGCTTTAGGCTTAGTTATTTTAGTACTTGAAGTTAAACTAAGTGAAAATGAAATAAAATATTTAAGCATAAGTGTATTATTATTATTAGTAGTAGTAGTAGTAGTAGTATTAATATGTTTTGTTTAAAGTTTATTTTTAATTTAAGTAACAAAAAGTTTTTTTATGATTTTAGTTTTAGTTTGAATTAACTATATCTCTCAGACGAGAAGCGAATCAAACTGATGCTCTCCATATGTCACTGCATGCGCATTAATAAACTCTGGATCAAACCCTGAATTGGCAGATAATGGGTATAGCGAGCGTTGTGAACCTGCTGAACCTGATCGAAACCCGTTTTGATATATTTGGTCTTGTCAACTCTAAACCTACTCTTAAACTCTGAATTTGCTCAACTGTGAGTAAGCCATAATATTTTGATTACTATATGTACTCCCCACTTTTGTAAACTTGGCAAGTGGCGCTGAAGTTCCTAATTGTGCATTTAACTTCCATTGTGTCTCTATTGTCCAAACATGAAGCTCACGGAGTCACTGGTCACTGGCCACTGCCAGAGTTTTTCTCCCTTCTATTCAAAGAGCTTGACAGTGTGACAGTGAAGAATAGCAGTGATTGATCACCTCATTGTTACACATGATTTCATTAACAATGAAAACAAAAGCAGTTTGGAAGCTTTCAAAAACCTCCCATTTCCAAAGGTGATTTAGTCTTTAAATAAAACTGAGAGGATTACTTTATGAAATTACTCTGAAACAAGGTTGTTGGTTGTCCATGTAAAAGTCGCTGCCATCGTGCTGTTTGTGGCTTCCAGGGTGTTGCTATAGAGTTCTGAGTGATTATAGAATGCTGCTATGCAGTTTCAAGCATTGCTGAGGGATTACTTACTGGACTGAAGGGCCTGTTCACAACATAAATGCTAACTTTATAATTGTAACTACAGTATATTAGCCTTCTTGGTGTAAACAGACCTTAAAAATAAACTATGGAAGTATTTCCGGTCATTACCACCATGGAATTTAAAAGGGTCATATGATGCGATTTCAAGTTGGTCGTCACATGTGGTTGCCGCAAACCCGCCGGCCGCTCCTTCGTCAAATCCGCCGGCCACCGCTCACTCTAGCCGGCCGTTCCTCACTCTAGGCCCGGCTGTTCTGACTCACAGACTGTAAGTACGTTTTTTATATTTAAAGAATTTGCCACTGATGATTCAAACTTTTGAAGCAGTTTTGAGCAGTGTAGAGTACACTTCATTACACCAAATACACAAAATAATGTTCTTTTTAGCAATATCATATGACCTCTTTAAAAAAAAAAAAAAAAGGTAAAAAAGGCGTAATTGGAATAGTTCTCACAATTTTGAGTTTAATCTTACATTTCTAAGTTTAAATATTACAATTCTGAGTTTATATCTCACAATTTCGAGTTAAAATCTCACAATTCCAAGTTTACATCTCACAATTCCAAATTTGTCTCACAATTTTGAGTTTAATCTCACATTTCCAAGTTTAAATCTCACAATTCTAAATTTATATTTCAAAATGCCAAGTTTACATTTTAAAATTTCGAGTTTAGATCTCACAATTCCAAGTTTATGTCTCACAATTCCAAGTTTACAGTACTTTTCATAATTCCAGTTTTTTTGCATTTAATCTCACAATTCCAAGTTTACATTTCATAGTTTACAGTACATTTCATAATTCCAATTTTTTTGCATTTAATCTCACA
Source organism: Sinocyclocheilus anshuiensis (assembly GCF_001515605.1). Lineage (NCBI taxonomy): Eukaryota > Metazoa > Chordata > Actinopteri > Cypriniformes > Cyprinidae > Sinocyclocheilus > Sinocyclocheilus anshuiensis. Next base: position 1,427,131 of record NW_015547666.1, on the reverse strand, counting down.
ATTCCAAGTTTACATTTCATAGTTTACAGTACATTTCATAATTCCAATTTTTTTGCATTTAATCTCACAATTCCAAGTTTACATTTCATAGTTTACAGTACATTTCATAATTCCAATTTTTTTGCATTTAATCTCACAATTCCAAGTTTACATTTCATAGTTCCACATTTATATCTCACAATTTTGAGTTCAGTCTAACATTTCCAAGTTTTAATCTCACAATTCTGAGTTTAAATCTCACATTTTCAAATTCAAATCTCACAATTCCAAGTTTATTTCTCAAAATTATGAGTTCACATCTCACAATTCCAAGTTTATATCTCACAATTCCAAGTTTATATCTAACAATTTTGAGTTTATATCTCACAATTCTCACTTTTGAATAAACAGTTCCCCCTTTTAAATACTTGCAATATTTTTTAGTATGTACATTTAGTTTCCCATATTTTTTTTGTTCCTGCTCCCTACAATGAGCTCAAGGGAGTCTCTTCTTAGAGAAAACATGCCTGAGTAATAGTGATGCTTGCTTTATCGCTAATAAACCTTATAACAAAAATCGACTGAGAATTTCCTTACAAAATTAAATATTTAGTGCTTTAAATTGAGATGACTACAGCCAATGACCGAGTCTTTACATGCATCTCAATATAAACTGAAAGAGATATTGAGAGTAATCCATAGCAGCATGTTTTTAAGCCGGTCCTTGAGCATGTTGGAGGCAACACTGAGGTAACACTGTGAAACTCAAGCATATGGTGAGTGTGTGAGCTGCATACGAGCTGCTACAGAGGAGAAACAGACCAGACGTCTGCTACACCGCGTCTCTGTATGACACCACTGCCAGCTGCAATTCACTCGCAACCAAAGACGTTATTTCCATTTCAGATGCTAATTCTGAATGCATACTTTTTATTATTTAATTGCAGAACTTGATTCTTCATTACAAGTTAACACCGGGTGCTCTGCTATCAAATGCAATTTGCAAAATCCCACTTGCTGTCAGGATTGTGGGTGAAAGGCTTAACCCCCTATGGTGAGGTTCGGCTGAGATCCTCCTGTGACGTTATAAAACACCAATGCTATCAAACTAGTCAAACCACATGACTGCATATTTGTGCTGTTAGATGTCTTCTATTCAGTGCATGGTGCAGCAAAAAAAAAAAAAAGGTCTATTGTCAATAGCATGGTCTAGGAAGCAAACCAAGCAGCTTTCTGTTGGTCAACATCAAACCCCTTGCAAAATATGCATGAGAAGTCTTTTGCCCTCACATAACATTTTCAGTTGCATGAACTACTAACGAATCGACTGGATTGTGCCTGCAATTTTGCCTTCAAACAACATTGGTCCTACCATGGACATGAATCTCAGCAGCGAAACCCACTTTCATGAAGTACTGAAAATGACGTAATGAAGACAAATAAAGTAACACATTGAATTAAACATTTTGAAGTAGAAGGACTGTTTCTTGTAAAACATATTACAATAATGTTTGTTTTATTTACAAATAGTATATCTATTTTGCAGTAAACTTTGAATACATGCATTGGTCGCATATTTTGTTTGGATTGGTATCTAGTGCATTTTTTTTATTTATTTATTTTTTTATTTATTTTTTATTAAAAATTACAATTTTTTAAAATGATTTTTCATAATGCTTACAATCACCAGTCAGCACTAGTTGTATATTATACTACTATTCTTGATTTAAGTAGACTGTTTTTAATACTTAATCATACACTGAAAATAAATAAATAAATAAATAAAAATTGGCGCAGTAACCGTTTTCACTCAGAAATTGATAGTAAATTTCACAATTAATTACAAAGAAAAGGCAACAATTCCAATTCCTTTCCTGCTCCCTGCATGTCACATCATTAGTAAAATTTGCCCGTCAGAGACTCTATTTTCTACGGAGGCTCAAGAAGTTTGGCCTCCCCTCCAAAATCCTCACAAACTTCTACAGATGCACCATTGGTTGTCTGGAATGGAAGATGCTCCATCAGTGATCGCAAGGCTCTCCAAAGAGTCGTGAGAGCAGCTGAAATCATTATAGGCACCAAACTACCCACCTTACAGGACATCTTTTGCACGCAATGTCTGAGGAAGGCTCGCAAAATCATTGCTGACCCCAGTCACCCAGCACACAACCTGTTTATCAAACTGGTGGTACAGGAGTATTCAATCCAGAACCAGCAGATTGAAGAACAGCTTCTACCTACAGGCCATCAGAACTCTAAACACTCTATAATGCTCAGTACACTCCTTAAAAATATGTATACAAACACATATACCTCGTGATGACTATTTTCCTTTACAAAGACTACGTTTACATGGACATCAGTAATCTAATTCGTCTTCGTGATGATTCCATATACAGTTTTGGGTGTTTCATTTTTTTATTTTACGAAAGCTTCAAATGCAGTTAATTCTTTGTCATGCAAACAGATGACGGCGTTGTTGAAGCCATGGTCTTTTGTTTGCCGTCAAACGGTTGACTACTGCCGTGTGTGTACCCTGTCGAAAAATGCGGTGAAAAGTCCTACATGGCGATAATAGTGTGATTAAGGTGTGTACATGTCTATACTGCACTTCAATAATGTCTTAACACATGTCTTAATCCGATTTCTGTTTACTTCGATTATGACTTTAGCCGGATTAAGGTAATCAAAAATCTCTGTTTACATGGTAGATTCTTAATCAGAGTATTTGTCTTAATCGTGTTACAATTGGAATATTGTTGTCCATGTAAACATACTCAATGAGCATATGCACTTTTAAAACGTACTGCACATATTACAGGACTCATTTTTTATTTGTTTTATGTTACACTTATATTGTATTGCACTAATGTAGAATGCCTGAGCCGCAACCTAAGCATTTCAATGTGCAAATTGTCACTGACATTGTATATATGATAAATAAACTTTTTATTTTGTAAGACACTGAATTAAAAACTAAAATAGTATCTTGAAGTCCAATAATCTTTGTTTTATTTGCAAAGTCTCTTCTATTGCCATATTTTCACATGAAATATTAAGTTACAGATAATACACTCTCATGGCAATTCGTAACTATATTATGTTTTGTGAAATGGTGGTGAATAAGTACATTGGAATTTGAAGGATCTCATTTCTACGTTTTTGTACAATATGTTCATCCCCTACTAAAAGTTAAGTTTAGATGTGGACCTTCATGCTTACTTTTATTCTCAAAATCAAATGTTTTATAGATGTTTTAATGTTGTTATAGATGTTGTTGGAGTTATAAAGATATTGTAGTAATGCAAACTAAACAAATAATGAGCAATTACATATATTACTAGATTTTGTTTAGTTATTCATATCAAAGGTTACGTTTTTGGTGCAAAGTGTTCAGAATTTTCTATCTTCTCAAGTGTTGTCACTGAAAATCATTGATTTCATTTTGCTAGTGTGAAGATGTGTAACATTATGTGGCTCAATTAAATTTTGCAGGTAAAATCCAGTCATTTGAGTAGTATTCTGCTCGTTTAAGGAGAAAAATATTCCGCATGCAGATTTCGCAACAGGTTTAATGGTGACGTGACTCGTTCACGTGATTTTGCCAACCTGCTTGGTTTGACAGTGACTTGTGTGTGATCAGTTCTTTATACATTGCTACACTATTGACAATAGACAATGCACTTTTTACCTGCAAAAATGAATTTAAATATAGCTAACATGACCTCACCTTAACATTGCCAGTAATAAGCAGTTTTTTTTTACTAACAAGTACTGTAGTGTAACTGAAAATTGTAAACAAGCAAATAAATAAATAAATAAAATGAAATAGCTTTAATGTAGTTTAACAACTTTATAAGTACTGTAGCTTGGAACATGAAAATCGCCAAAACTGCCAGGCATACATTCGATATCAGCGTCATTCAGAGCTTCATTATTCGGAAAGAATGCCACAAAGACATTTTGTCTTTAATTAAAACTATCATAAACAACATGTGCAGGGTGGAAATGAATAATAGATGTAGACAGCACTCAGTGTCTTACCTTTGAACCAGTGGCTGTGAATAATCATGTATGACACACATATGCATTTTGTTGCAAAGACACTATGAAATTCTGTGTGCAGTGTGCAAGAATTGTTGCATCATTATACATATTAGATTTTCAAAATGTAGCTATAAAGTTCATTCATCACGGATGTGAGCAGATATTTGCATATTATCCCAATCTATCAACTGATAATTACTCAGAGACGCGTCTGGGGTTGCTGGTAAATGCTGAGGAGGGTTGGTTTGGGCCATGAACTGCCAGACCCAGCTGTCTGAACCACAAATCTTCTTAGTCCAAAGGGAGGGGGAGGAGACCTTAAAAAGGCAAGCCCGTCTGTTAGTGTGTGCAAGTACTGTACGTCTCACACAGAAACATCCCTGTCCCCATAGTACACCGCAAAGCCTCTGACACTTTGTCAGTGGCCCTAGGTTCTGGGCTGCTGATACAAACCACCAACATTTGGACCCTGGTTACAGTGACTGGTCTGTGTTTTAACCTGAGGTTGAAAGCGTGTGTGGCTGTTGAGGTTGCACATGCGTATGACTCTTCTAATCACACGACCCACAACACTGACTGGACCTCAGGGATTTGGGAACATGAGGAGACTTGGCTGATGCATCCATCACTTGTTTTGCATAATGGTTTAGCCTGTCAAAATGCTTACAATGTCATTAGTGGCATATGGATTATGAAGCACCACTGGCTTTACACCTGGTTGGGACTATAAACAGGGAACTCATTGATGTTATACCTGTTTATAACTATGTAATAAATGTATTATTAATATGGTATAATGATTATATTGTTTTTATATGAATATACTATTTTATTAAATCTAAGACACATAAAAGTGTACTTTTAAAATTGCTTCAATAATACAGTAAAAAGCATATTTTGTGTAGATTCAGTTAGTTTTAATTAATAATCACCTTCTTTTTAATTATTATGCCCAAATTCGAAATGGTTGTGTGCACTTTTGCTTACTGCATACTGTACTCTAGGTTAAATTGTGCATTAAAGTAGCTGAAACAGTACACACTTTGCAACATTTCAAACAGTAGTATGCTTCATTTTCTTAGCATGACATATGACATCACCACATTGCGTGTTTGATTCAACAATTTAAAAATATAGAAAAATGTATTGTAATTATTTATAAGTAGGGATGCACCGATACCGATACTGGTATCGTGTGAGAAATGTTGAAGGTGTCTGAATAAATTTTGGTTTGACTGTATCTGTTTGATAAATTAAGTTAACCAACTAACATTATACATACCCTTTTGGTTTCTGTACCCAATATTTAAAAAATGTACAAATGCAATAAAAATATCGGTATCGGCATCGGTATCGGCAAGTACCAAAAATAAAAGTATCGGTATCAGGCGAGTACTGGAAAAGTGGTATCGGTGCATCCCTATTTATAAGTAATATTTATTTATAAAATTTAATTTAAAATATATATTTTTTTTTTATTAGTGCTGTCAAATGATTAATCGCGATTAATCACATCCAAAATAAATGTTTTTGTTTACATTATATATGTGTGTGCACTGGGTATATTTATTATGTATATATAAATACACACACATACAGTATATACATTTATATATTAATATTCTTATATTGTATATTATATATAAATATATTTAATATATAAACATAACATATTTTTCTTAAATACAGACATGCATGTGTTTGTATTTATATATACATAATAAATATACCCAGTATACACACATATATTATGTAAACAAAAACTTTTATTACGGATGCGATTAATCATCTGACAGCACTATTTTTTATAAAAATTGTTTATTAGTAGTAGTAGTAGTAAGTATGGATAATAATATTTAAAGAATAAGAATAAGACTAATAACAACACTCTACAAATAAGGTTTCATTAGTTAATGTTGGTTGATGCATTAATGAATAGTACCTAAAAATGAGAAATACATAATATAGCTGTTACAGTATTTGTTAATGTTAGTTACTAAAATACAAATGTTCACTGTTAGTTATTCTAGCTCAGGTCCATTAAATGATATTCAAAGATACAACATTTGATTTTAATAATGTTGTAGCAAATTTTGGAATTATCATGAACTAAGATTAAATTATTTAGTATTTTTAATATTTGTCATTGTTAATTCATGTTAACTAATGCAGTTAACTAATACTATCAAATGGAACCTTATTGTACAGTTTTGCAATAATAATAATAATAATAATACAAATAAGAACAGAGTAAAATTAGTTAACAATATGTTTAGGTTTAGTGGTTATTACTATAGTAAGTACATGTAATATGTGTAACGAGGTCACTGTATGACCTAATATCTCTTATCTTTTACAGTATATCCAGTAAGTCATCATTTGTTTCATCATTTTATGTGATTATGCAATTTTTGTAATTCATCCTTTTTTTAAGCATCAACACATCCTAAAAAAAAAAAGCCAAACTCAGAGATTATTTCAAATGATATGCAAAATGCTCTGTGCATGCTGTGTAATTGCTATTTTGGTGACACTGGCAAAGGATCTGGCTGCACTTGGCAGGGCAAGGGCAATTAAAATTTGAAAGGGCAGAAAGAAATAGAGTTAGAAAAAATGCCATGGTTTCGTCCTGCCAAAGCCTGCCACATCTACTTAACAGCTGAGCTAAAATAGCTTTGTTAGGTGTTTTTTTTTTTACCCCAAAGAGACAGTTCATCAGTGCAGGCATTTGTGAAACCGGGGGAAGCTGCAGACTGCTCTGTGAGGAAAAAAGACAATGCTCCCCAGTCTATGACAATGCACAGCCTCATCTCCATAATCCCCCTCGTCCCGATCGCAGGAAGAGAGAGAGGAAGAAGTTACGCGCACGCACACAGACCCCGGCTGGCTGTGTCATCGCTGACAGCTTTATTAAAAGCGAAGGGCTGAATTGCTTTGTGTTCACCAGATTTGCCATTTGGACTAGCAGAGAATTGTGGGAGTGTGATGCCAATTGACCCCGATGCACACACAGGACATCAAAGGCGCTTTCTCCCCATGCGACCGCCGGCTTTCGCAGTGAAGTGATTAGCCTGCCGCAGACGGCCGCATCCTGTTACACACATCTAGTTCAGCTAGACGCCTCGGAAAATCAAAAAAAAAAAAAAATAAATAGATCGACTTTATTGTGCACAGAATGAGTTATTTGGTGCAGAACATTAAACAATATGGATGGAAAAATTGAGATTTATTTTTTTATTTTATTTTATAGAGCAGTATTTTGTAATTGTTTGTGAGCTGCGTTGAATACACATAATGGTCGTCGCTCCAAATTCATGCCACGAGTTGGGCTGGTTGGGTTTCTCAGACAAACAACAGTATTGTGTGGATGACTTAGTTATACAGTTTTACTTGGGTTATAAAGTGGGCTAGAAGAAAGTATGTTAACCCAATAAAGCCTATACTGTACCATGCTTCATGCACAGCCTCTTTCTAAAGCCTCTAAATGATCAACATGATCAAAACAAAAAAAAAAGACAAAATCTGTTGTACAATCTGTTTGTACTACATGCCTTCTGTCATCTGTTTGATAGTTTATAATTTCTTCGCAAAAAGGCCTTTAACTCTAAAAGTGCCATTGTATCTTCAGATCATGGTATACGTGCTTTTTTCTGTGAATTATTTTATGGATTTTTATGAAGTAAACATAACTTTTATATTGTTAGGAATATTTCAAGATGAACACTTACTGGACTAAAGCAGCTTAGGTTTACTTCATTATCCATGCATGAATTTTCAGAAAAAATCATGTTAAAAGGTACATATCAAATAATTGAGGAACTGTAACGCCCCTGTGGACTGTTTGTTGTGGTTTCTTCCCTTTGTGTTGGTTTAGCCCGTCTAATCATTAGTTAATCACCGTCATTGTGCTCACCTGTCTGCCTCTAATTATTCACCCCTTATTAGTTCCTGTCTGTCTGAGCATTGGTGTCGGTTATTGTGAATGTTACCCGAGTGTGTGTGTTTCACCTACCTGTACTTGCCTTGTTGTGTCTACATTAAAAGTGAGTAGTGGAATTCTTGTTGTCCTCGTCGTCCTGCCTGCCTCCACACATCCGTGTCCGTGACAGAATAACCGACCCAAAAACAACAAGATGGAGATTGCTGCTCGTTTCCTCGCCATATCCTGCCGGGATCTCCCCTTCTACGAGTACGCCGGGGAGTTCTGCAAGCTCGCAGCGGTGACGG
>NW_015547666.1:1410744-1418514 GCF_001515605.1 Sinocyclocheilus anshuiensis | reverse complement strand
TGATCCGCCATGGCAACCCGAGTCCCCTGTTCCGCCATGGCCTCCCGAATCTCCGCCTCGGGCTCCTCCACCACCTGCTCCGCCGCCGTTGGACGATCCTCCTCCTAGTCCCCCTCCGCCCCTCCCTCTGTTTCTACGGTGCGAGGATGCACCTTCTGGGTGGGGGGAGTACTGTAACGCCCCTGTGGACTGTTTGTTGTGGTTTCTTCCCTTTGTGTTGGTTTAGCCCGTCTAATCATTAGTTAATCACCGTCATTGTGCTCACCTGTCTGCCTCTAATTATTCACCCCTTATTAGTTCCTGTCTGTCTGAGCATTGGTGTCGGTTATTGTGAATGTTACCCCGAGTGTGTGTGTTTCACCTACCTGTACCTGCCTTGTTGTGTCTACATTAAAAGTGAGTAGTGGAATTCTTGTTGTCCTCGTCGTCCTGCCTGCCTCCACACATCCGTTTCCGTGACAGGAACATTTGTCAAAACTGTATTGAATTTAATTATTTGTTTTGAAACATCAGAGCGAACCATTTAAATATGATCTCACCGAGACATATTATTAGGAGATACAGCATAGAGTAGCAACTGATATTTATATGCATTTTATGCAAATTAATCTAAATTTTATCTTACTTTTTGCCCATATAAATATCAGCATCTGCACCAAATTGCATATTTTTTGCCCATTTTGAACCTCTGAATATTTTTTCCTACTTGTGCATGGGCTCAATATTCTCACTATATTCTACAATAAGAGCAAAAAAATGTAACAAAAAAAACACATTTTTTAAAACTGTGTATAATAATAATAATAATAATAATAATAATAATAATAATAATAAAATAATTTTATCATAGTTTTAGTTTAGATTATAGTTTTCATACATTTTAATGTAATTGTATTACGTTTTATACATTTTAAATCTTTTAATAGGTAACAATGTTGTAAATCTCATTTTTCCTTTTTTTATGCAATGACTTTAACTAAATAATTAAGGTTTTTATATGATTTTATTTTATTTTATTTTATTTATTCATTATTTTTTGTGTAAAAAGTTATACATATACGTTTATTTATTTATTCATTCATTCATTCATTCATTCATTCATTCACGCATTCATTCATTCATTCACCCATTCATCCATTCATTCATGCATTCATGCATTCATTCATTCATTCATTCATTCATTCATTTAAATGCCCTCTTGTATGACATTTTCTAATGTAATGGTATCTGAAATCTTTTTTTTTTTTTGCCACACCATAATTTGCACAGACCAGCCAAAATGCTTCAATTGCCCTGTAATGAATGGCAATGGGATGAAGTCCAATGAGGCGTGCAAATGATAACTAGACTCTGTGCACTTCTATAGACACGTATGAAAAAGTTCAGGATCTGCATTCATCAAGCATCTTAACAGGACAGCTGATTTATGATTAGACATCCATACATATTATATACACTATTAGCTAAGAAAAAAATACAAGTGATCCTGAAAGAGCTTGTCTACAGTGAGCTTGTTATATGGCTCTTTGTATCCGTCTATCATCACAGGTGTGTGATTGCATCATGCTCTAATGCGCTAATGACCATACAGACTTCTTATCTGACAAATACCTGTGGAAATCTCTGACAGCGAGCTCAACTTTTGCCTTCAAATCAGCCATTACCTCATAGTGCATCATTGGGGAGGGGTGTTTTCATTCTGAAGGGCTCTCTGACCTCTAAAGTAGACATAGTGATAAATGGAGCTTTAGGAGGAAACTTTGAACTTGTCCTCAGATGAAAAAAAATAAAAGATTACAAAGAGCAAAAATTGCTTTGGTGTGCCACAGAATAAAAAAGGTAAGCAGAAATCAGCTTTATAGGCTTATCAGAATGGATAAAGTCTATTTTACCTTATAATATGTTTATGAATATAAATATATAATTGTGTAATGTAATGAGATAGATAGGCAGTTACAGTAAAAGTGGGCTCTCCACTTTGCAATGCGTCCGTATCCATTTCAAGGGACTAATTTGTTTATGAAAACAATTATTTCATCATATAATATACTCCCGGTCATCAGACTGTCTGAGTGCATGTCGATATGGAGACGATTGTTATCATCTTGTAAACGTTATAAGAGTAATCTGATCATGACAAACTGATACTTCCTTTGTTTTTATGGCTTTGTTTTCAGGGAGGCGCTGCAAACACGATGTACCACACAAACAAGGTTGGGCTATTAAGATCTTGTAGACCGCACCATATTTGGGAAGATAATACAAATGATTTCACTGTAAAATGCTGTAAAACTATATAACAGCTGTCATTAGAACTTTACTGTGAGTATAGTGACTATAAAGATAAACACTATTGTTCAAAAGGTCAGTAGGTCCTTTTAATGATCAAGTATTTTATACTTGCCAAGGCGGAATTTATTTGGTTAAAGTCAAACAGTAATATTGTGAAATAATATTACAATTTAAAATAACTGTTTTCTATTGTAAACTATTGTACAAATGTAACACTACATTGTATGAGGCAACAATTAATTTAAATGCACTAAAAAATACTTTAAAACCATTAAATAAACACTTAAAATAATACAATAGCTTTGAATGAGTAACAGACTAGACCAGTCTCTTATGCTCTCCAAGGCAGCATTTATATAATAAAAAAGAGCAACAGCCTTTTGTGTGAATATATACCCAGGTGAAAAAGACGTAGTATTAAATGTATTAAAAATATACTTGAAATTCAAGTAGTATGTTTATAATACATTTGTATTCCCAACATGCTTATTTGAAGTGCAATACAAATATATCGAACTGCATTTTAATATATTTCTAAAAAGTATACTAGAAGTACTTTTGTATTAAATATATGCTTAGTTATACTTCTAAGAAATATGCTAAACAGAAGCATACTTTTAATGTATTTATAAAAAGTATACTAGAAATACTTTGGTAATAAATATATGCTTAGTTACACTTTTAAGGAATATGCTAAACACAAGCACACTATTAGTATATTTCTACAAAGTATAGTAGAAATACTGTTAATAAATATATTTTTAGTTACACTTTTAAGGAATATACTAAACACAAGCATACTTTTAGTGAATTTATTTATTTAATGTATTTATAATTTTAATATTTGAAAAAGTACAATATTTTGAAAAACATTTTTAACATTTACAATGTACAAACGTTTGTCAACTATTATTAAGCATTGCGATATTTAAAATATGTTGTTTAATATGTTGTTCAGTTTTACTTAAAAGGTTATGCTACTTTGGTTGATTAGGCTGTTGTTACTAGTAGTGTAATGCTAATGCATTTCCAATGAGCTGAAATACAATTGAAATGTACTTGAAGTACATTAAAATGATACTTCAAATATACTTTAACTGTAGTTCATGAAGTATTAAAAATACATTTTAAATGTATTTTAAGAAATATACTTCAATTGCACTAAATATACTTAAAAGTTTCATCCCAGAATTCCAACTTTTCTTCTCGCAATTCGGAGAAAAAATCTAATAAAGTCATAATATCCTTTTAAATTTATTTATTTTTTAATTTTTTATTTATTTTTTGTATTTATTTATTTATTATTATTTTTTTTTTTATTTATGTTTGTTTGCTTGTTTTATCCGATGCTGGAAACTAGCTTCCATACTTTACTGTCACCTATAATTAATTTAATGCATGCTTGCTGAATAAACTATATACATACAGTATATCCATCACATTCAGTCACCAAAATGACATAACACCACATTATAGTGCTATACTTTTTATTGAAGTTCTGGCGAACACTGTTTTGTTGGAGGTTTTCTTGAGGGGAAATCCACCAAACCTTTATTTTGAAATACTGAGTCATAAGATTATACTGTCACACTCCAACAACTGTTCATAATTGGATATTTTACAAGTAACATGATACGTTCAAATGCCATAGTAAACATAAACCAGACATGGGACACTTTATCACAGAACACATTTGATATGCAGTGCCATGTTGTCCTGTGCAAATGCTGAACTGTGTCTGAACCACAATAACAGCACATGCAATATAGATAAGAATGGACAAAGAAGAAACAACACTCCCTGACAACAAAGTCCAGGTGTGCTAACAATAGACCACACTATACCACACAAGGGAAAGTGTAAACATTGTGTTTCTTCCCAACAATCAGGCAGACTAATCTCAAGTGTTTCTCACCTGTGAAACACATTTCTTCACTTTCATTGGCAGAGAGCGTGTTTCTAAGGGCAGTTCCTGTGGACTCTGAACCCCTGGGAATGGCTGCACTCCACTGAGTGTTTGTCAGACAGAGAGAGAGAAAGAGAGAGAGAGAGAGAGAGAGAAAAATCACCATTAATGTAAGAAAGGTCAGTATGTCCTGCTGCCCTTTCAGCTCTAAATGGACTACTGGAATATTACCGTCCAATATTACAGCTGAAACACAGACATCATAAATGTTTTCATTAATAAACTGAGGTTTTTATGTCAAACTGTACAATTAGAAACGTGATTTTGAAAGAAACTACTAGCTATGAGAATTCAAGCCCTGCCCAGTAGTTGGGTTGTTGATAATATATAACACTGCCCACTTTTACATCTCTGTCGAAATCATGTTTTGACTATTTTTATGCTTTTCCCCTTAGAGATTCTCAAGTTCTGACAGTAGGACCTTCAGTAGTATAACATAACCAGAATTTGACTGTCACCGTAAAGTCTGGTCCACATTGCATTTATTCTGGCCACAAAGTAAAGTCAAATTTATTTGTATAGCACTTTTCACAATACTCATTGCTTAAATGAGAAAATCATGACATTAATGTTTATAATACCTTATCTTCATGCCATATAGTTAATTTTGCAACTATTACATCTGTGCAATAATATAGTTACATTTTGCAACAATACAAGCAATCAAGCAACTGAGATTTGCTATATAGTATATATCGCCCTACGCGAGAGTACTGTATGTGTGTGGATAAAGTTGGACATACTTATATATACAACTTTATTGTAGTAAAGTTGACCCTGCTGGGTCAAAACAACCCAATAGCTGGGTTTGTCCCTTTTTAACCCAGCATTTTTTAGAGTGTATATATCCGTACTGTGTGTATCCAGGTAAGGATGGATATACTTATAGCAAATGTATTCATTGGTGTTAATTAATTAACTAACTAATTAATTAATTAATATTAAATAATAAATGTATATTTGTTCAATTTATAACAAGTTGGTGCATTGACTGCCTACTTAGACACGAAAGACTCATGAAAACTCATGAAGACATGTTGATACCAGGTATCATAATAGATATAATATATCGCATTATAAATAAATACATAAATAAATTAATAAATAAAAGTCAAATACTTGCTAATAAAACACAGAAGAAATATGTATAAAAAAGTGCTTGTATGTTCACCCGGTAAATACAGTAGTAAAATATGGTTGCATAGTACACTCTTAAAAATAAAGGTTCTATTTTCTGCAGCGATGCCAAATAAGAACCATTTTGAGTTCGCTAAAGCACTGGTTCTCAATTCCAGTCCTGGGGACCCCCTGCTCTGCACACACCTGATTCAGATCATCAGCTCGTTAGGAGCGAGATCCATGAACTGAACTCAGTGTATAAGATAAGCGAGACAAACAAAATGTGCAGAGCAGGAGGTCCCCAGGACTGAAATTGAGAACTACTGTACTAAAGAACCTTTCATTGAAGAACCATGTTTTTCTTTGTCTGGAGAACATTGACTATGAACAAACTTTTGTGCCAGTGAGAGGTGTCAAGGACGTTAAAAGACCTTTTTGGAACCACTGATGCCATTAAACAACCTTTATTTTTAAGAGTGAGTCTGCCAATCTGATTGGCGCTTGCGATTTTCCACAGCTTCTTGCCAGTTTTGTTGGCAATATGCACAAGGCGGCAGTGAACAGACTGTGGGCATGCCGTCTGGTCTAGAGGAACACAAAGTCAATTCATAACAATAAGCACATAGTGATTGTAATTCAGGCTACGTACTGTAAAGCAACAATTACATGGTCTCTGTGAGGCCCCAACAAAATAATGCCTCTGGAATGTCAATGCATTCTGTTAGGCTTGTCTTCCCCTGTCATCTGTTTAATGTCAGTGGAACCAGAAATGCTGCAGAAATGTTTGCCCCGCTGTGGTTTTTGGTTGTTATATATTATTTCTCCACACACCAGCATTTTGTGCCACCAACTATAAAACCAGATGGTTTCTCACACTTGTTACAGCCCGAAAACAACACATCCTATCACTCTGTCTCTCTCTCTCGCTCCATCATACACACACTCCCTCCCGAGATTCACCTCTCGCAGCACGATGTGTGCGCCATTACCTTTCCTGAACACACACTGCCCTTGAGCTAACGACAGCAAAGAAAACTGCTGCCTGAACATTTATTCAACACCTGTGATGACTTCATCCCACACACAGACGATTCCTCTTCCTGGCTCAGGTTATACTGTAAATGTAGGCCACCGAGGTTCTCCAGCTACCCTGCTCGATCTTTGTGTCAACCACAAACCTGCTAACTCTCTAATTTAGACGTCTTTGAGCATTCACCCTGCCCCTCGATTGAAGCCTGTGAGTTTCCAGCGATACTCTCATCCGTATGCTAGCAGCGCTTGCTCGCTCACTCTATATGTGTCCTACTTTCTGCAGCCCAGCATGAATAATCTGCAGCAAGTCTCATGAAAGAATCATCGCCAGCAATGAATTATTGATCCAACAGAGAAATGTAAGTGTAGGTTACAAAGTGTGTTTACCCACACAAAGTTAAGCGCTCTGCTTTATTAATCAACTCTATCTGAATCTGGGCAAGACTCTGATCTATTATCACCAGTGTGGCAAAATGAAACTCAGGACAATATATTTGTGGTCTCAAACGCATGAATGGCACAGAAAGTGTAAAGAGTACGTTTGTGAAAGTCCCTTGAGAGCCTTATAATGGCATTGATGATGATAGCATAAAACAGACAGTGAAGTCATTTAGACATATGAAAAGCCAAATCAAGGGATTCTACGTCTTGCATCTCTAACCTTAATTTATTAGAGCAATCCATTGCATTAGAGCTGTATTATGAGGTTCAAATGTCCCAAGCAACAGCCATATCACTCTGCAGCCCAAGACTGGTTACCCACTGAAGCTAAGCAGGGTTGAGCCAGGGTTGATGGGAGACCTCCTGGGGAAACTAGGTTGCTGTTGTCATGATTGTAAAGCGCTTTGCGTGTACAACAATACACAATAAGGTGCTATATAAATGCATCATTCATTCAAGCCACACACTGTGCGTCAGGTTAAGCAGACATCAAATAGGTGCAGTTCTGTGCACTCCAGGAATGTGAATGAGAACTATCACTCTTTTACAAACCACTTGTCGCATGTAGGGTCACAGGATGCTGGAGCTTATCCCAGTTTATTGGGGCCGTAGGTAGGGACACACCTGGGTTGTATGACCAGACCATCTCAGACCATGAATGAGGACCAGCACCATAGAAAATCTCCACATTATCAAATATTTGTTTCAATATTTGGGCCAGTTGCATAAACTTAGCCACCATGTTAAGACTGTGTCTTAAAGGTCCCCTGAAATGCTTAGAAACATGCAGCATTACTCTATGTGTTGACGTCATTTTAACTGAAACAGGAAGACAGGGCGGGAAATATCAAGCAGCCCTGCCCCTTTTTAAAATAGCCAATAGCGTTTGTTTATATCACAGTTTGGGCTAGAGCCGTTGA
>NW_015547666.1:1390804-1410396 GCF_001515605.1 Sinocyclocheilus anshuiensis | reverse complement strand
CAGTATGTGGAAAATAATGTGTTTTTTTAACCTTAAACCGCATAAACACATTGCATTACACCAAATACACATCATAATGTTCTTTTTAGCAATGTCATATGACCCCTTTAAAGTTGTCCAGATGAAGTCCTTAAGTTTTGATATATTTACGGTAGAAAATTTACAAAATATCTTCATGGAACATGATCTTTACTTAAAGGTCGCCTGAAATGCTTAGAAACATGCAGCATTACTCTATGTGTTGACGTCATTTTAACTGAAACAGGAAGACAGGGCGGGAAATATCAAGCAGCCCTGCCCCTTTTTAAAATAGCCAATAGCGTTTGTTTATATCACAGTTTGGGCTAGAGCCGTTGAGCTCCGTAAAGCCACATTTGACAGGATATGCCAGCCACAATCTCATCCATATTGCTATAAAATATAGCATTCCATGTTTTTATACAGTCTATGTTAGAAACACGCAGCGTTACTCTATGTGTTGACGTCATTTTAATTGAAACAGGAAGACAGGGCGGGACATATCAAGCAGCCCCGCCCTTTTTTAAAATAGCCAATAGCGTTCGTTTATATCACAGCTTGGGCTAGAGCCATTCAGAGCCGTTCAGCGCCGTTGAGCCGCATTTGACAGAGAATGCAAAACACAATCCCATCCATATTGCTATAAAATATAGCATTCTGTGTAGAATTCAAATAGCTCCGATACATTTTGTGGTCTGAGCCGACTCGCGCAGTGGGTGGTTAGCGTGACACAGCGCAAAACCAGACTTCTTTTTTTCCTAAATCGCTTCGCGGCGCTTCGGATTCTAGAGAGCATTTGATTGGACAGAAAGTTTGATGAGAAGCTGAAGTACGATGTGACGTCAAAAGAATCATTGAGCCGTTTTGGCGGAAGTGACGAACTGCAAGCTTTGAATGCTTATATCTTCTAAATGCGAATTTTGTCACTGTTTTGGAGCACACTGCCTTATAGATAACCTTAAGACTAACATATTGATACTAACACCCAAAAAACTTTCATTTTGATTTAATGGGGACTTTAAGAACTAGTTTGACCAACTAGCAGTTGCCAAGGGGTAATCAGTCTTACTTTTCCAGTACAAATAAGAACAATCTACCTTTTCATAACTGAATTAAAAAAGTTATGAGCCGTCTTGAAGAGAAAAAAGTAGGTGACTAACATTTTAAGACTAGTCTAAACAGTTTATGCAACCGGTCCCTGGTCCACTTTGGGCCAGCTGATTCTGATGAGGAACTTCCCCACAGGAAGAGACCACCTGACCAAAATGGACCAAAATTTGTTTAATTATAAGGGGCTTTCACAGCGGAGGAACCTTTTCATAGTTCCTAGAACTATTGGCGGAAGTTCCCGTTTTTGGTGTGTTCGCGCCACAGGAACTACAAACATATTTACTTCTGGGAACTCTGTTTGGGGGAACTAAATCGCCTGCTATTTCAGAGTAGGGTCTAAAATAGTTCTATAGGAACTACCAATGATGTAAGTGTACGCTGATTGGCCAAACACATACAAAACACCGGCTACCCGGCATTTTTAAAAAGCTGTGTAGAAATATTTACTCCATCAACAAGAAAAACATAGATAATGACATTTAGCTACCTGTTGTCTGCAGCGTTGTTCTTTTCTCAGCCTCCATGATATGTAACACTGCAAGTTGTCATAGGAGATTTAGCCAGATTTTCATGCTCTTTCAGTTGCGTAAATTGTGCATTTACATTCCATCTCCGTTATCACGATACCCATGACACAACAAAAACAGCTCCGATCACGGTGTCCCCCATTTATCGGTTGCTGACGTTTTGTAAGTACAGTGAATAAAGACCTTGCTGTCGACCGCTTCAGAGTTCCCACTGCCGGTGTGAATGCAACCAGGAAAACGGCCCAAGGGACAAATTGGCCCTCTAGGAAACACCCTGCTGACTAGTTCCTAGAACTACATTCGAAAGCCCCTATTATTTAAATATAATTAGGCCAGCATGGTGGGTCAGTGGGTAGTACTGTCACCTGAAATGGACCTTAGTTTGAGTCCTGGCCGAACCGGGAGGCTTTTCTGCATAGAGTTTGCATGTTCTCCCTTTGTTTCTGTGGACCACGTGTTTAGTTTTCCCTCACAATCCAAAGATATCCAGCTCAGGGTGCATCCAGTGTTTTTCCCTGCCTATGGCCTGAGATGTTGAGATAGGCGGCAGATGCCCACAACCCTGAATAGGACAGGTGGTTTGGAAGATGGATGGAAGGATGTACAACTACCTTCTAGCCAGAATGAAAATACAGATTGCTTTTCAGACAAAGAAGCAGAGTAGGCATTTCTGCTCATGGATATTTAGTTTACATGCTCTCGAGTGTCTGTTTAATTGTCAAAAGTGTGTGACTGTTTTTCCATTTTCCCCTGGAGCAAGGGTAGTGCTCTTGGAGTCCTACCTTCCAGACTTCAGTTCCAACCATGCTTCAACACACCTGCCTGTGATTTTCAAGTAATCCCGAACACCCTCATTAGCTGGTTCACATGTGTTTGATGCAGCTGAGTGGAAAATTTCAGGGAATGACAAGTTTTTTTGTTTTTTTTACCATTTTTTTATGTATTTAGCATCTCACCAAGCTTCCTTCCCAGTAATATATTCATTAGGCCGCAAAGAGATATCCAGTTTTAATCAATTAATTCTGCTTGTGAGCACGATGTATTCTCTGGTTTTGCAGTTGGAAGATAATTATAGATCTAAAGATTGGAAATCTACAGGATCTTCAGAGAGGTACAGAAGTGCTGAATTCATCTAGAGAAATGGCTTAATGCCATTAACCACACTGGCATGCAAATGTAATGTAAATATTCAAAAGTCTTTAAAAAACTTCCACAGTCGTCGATTTAAATGTAGATAGCATTTCTTTTTTGAGTTCAAGGGGAGGGAAACCCTCTCCAAAAGGCCTGTGAAAGGCATAACAAATTAATTCTTAGCATGAACAAAAAGAAAAATGTTGAAAAAAGTTAAGCAAATAACACTGTACTTAAATCTTCCTAAATTTAATTGGTGATTTATTTAACTCGTGATCTATTTGATGCAGTTATCATATTATTTTGTTTCTCAAGGCTGTAATAATGCAGAGCATGTAAAACATAGTGTTTATTGATTTTAGAGACAGTCATGCAAACATGTTGGTTTTGTACACATATGCAATGCATTTGATTGGAATTATTAAAAAAATAAAATACATTTCACAACATTTTCCTTCAAATTTCAATTATTTCCCCCAAGACGTATTCTAAATTGTCTTTTTCATAAACCTCAATTCAAGTGAGTTTTTAGACTGAGTGTCCACTGAGAGCAGCTGCCACTTTACCTGTCAAAATTAATGTAATCCAACTTCATTAAATGATAAAGAAGGTATTTTTAAATACTTTAACGATAATTTACTTTTTAAAAACTTATTAATTTGATTAACTTCACTTGTAGACACCATACATTCAAGACCCTGACTAATTAGAAAATGAATGAAGTGTTTTCAAAACACTAGACAAGAACAATTTTTATGACTACAATATTGCATAATACATAAGTTCACACTTTATACACCATAATTCCCCTCTACATTTAAACAAATTATTAATAATTTCTACAGATGATACAAATTATTCATTATAAGCCTACAATATAGTAGTCATGATGTTTAATAAACGTTATTTTTCCTTTTAATATAGCCATGAAACATCGATATGTATTTACTGCATGTGTTTCCCACTTGTTCAGTTTTGCTGATAAATTCAGATCAATTCATGACTTTATTAGTCCAATCTGGATTGTATTTATGAATAAATTTCATCATTTATTGATAGAACTGATGTCCAAAATCTGAGAATGGTGTGCTAGGCTGAATAACAGTGTGGTAACCAAACGAACAAATGATGTTGTAGGGTGCCATAGTTCCCATCACGCATCCTGGCAGCGCTACATGCTCGTCTGGTGTCAATGAAAGGCTTCAGGCTCCTTTCAGAGCATGTCAGATGTGGGAATGTTTGCAGACTGTTGAGATCATGGCATTATCAGCATTGCATGTCTCCATCCTCCTCTGCTTTCCATTAGGGTGGTGATAGCTGTGGGGCTGCTCACAGGCCGCTGGTTGCCTCTATCCACAGGCCTGGCCATCTGCCTCTGGCTGCTGATTGACAGGACTAGCCGGGGAGACACAATCGTGCCAACGGCTGAGGGCAGAGGACACTGACTGCGAGCGAGACAGACGTGACCATCGACAAAATCGCCTGCTGCTCGTAACTGCCACCTTTTGCTCGGGACTCAGGGGTGGGGGGCAGGAAACTGCTAACCGCAATGACAAAACCCATCCAAAAAATCTCATCTCTTCAGTAGAGTTGAATGTTCAGGCAAAGGATGGGATGTCATAACAGAATAAAAAACATATCATAGAGAAATCCTTTTTATTTAATAAAGACAAATGGGTTTTTGAATATACTCTAGATGTTTGTGAGATTAGTTTTGGCCATCCAATTTTTAGATAATTTGGTGTCGGAAATTGGCGCTGGTGGAAAGTGAGTGAGCCAGTCCAATATATACATCATTAATTTACTAAAAATATAAATTTAAATAAGTAAAAAAAAAAAATCAAAGTATTATGTATTTTATGCCCCCTCCTTTGTTTTCAAACAAATTGTATCCAGTAAAAAAAAGAAAGAAAGAAAAACAATATATGCAATAATTTATTTAAAATACTTTTTTTCATACTAAGTATACTTACAATTCATTAACATATTTGTTGACATATCACTTATGGCTTACTGATATAAATTATAATTAAACTTTATTTGGAGTATTTATTTATGACACAATGCACATTTCTAAATAGTATGCCTAAAATGTGTTTTAATATTACTATTAATAAGGAATGTATGATCTTTGAATAATATTAGTCTTTAAATGCAGGATATTCAAAGTGTACCTGAAGTAAACTTGCAAATTTTCCACTTGAGCACTTTAGCACAAATATGTTTAAGTATACATTTAGTTGGACATCAGCACGCATTTAAAGTCCAATTTTATTTAAATTTAATTTTACATTTAAAGCACAAAATTAGTTGTTCCACTTTAGCAGACTTTAAGTAGTTTACCAACAATACAATTGTAAGGTA
This sequence comes from Sinocyclocheilus anshuiensis, assembly GCF_001515605.1. Taxonomy (NCBI): domain Eukaryota; kingdom Metazoa; phylum Chordata; class Actinopteri; order Cypriniformes; family Cyprinidae; genus Sinocyclocheilus; species Sinocyclocheilus anshuiensis. Next base: position 1,405,246 of record NW_015547666.1, on the reverse strand, counting down.
TTTTTTATTAATCATATAAATATGTAAATGTATTTGTAGTATACATAGCACAAAATAAATGTATTTCAAATGCATTTTCTGCTGAGTCTAGGGGTGTTCTTTTCTATCAAATAAACAAATATAGAAATAAATATTTGATACCTTTTGTGACCTGAGAACAAGAGATAAAACATGCTTGAATGCCTGACACATCTTTTAAATTAATGTTTTTTTTTTTCTTTCTTTCTTTTGATCAGTGGGATAATCCTCGGGAGAAATTATTTAGTTTGAAATAGATTGTTGTTTATTGTGCTGGTGTAATGGATTATTATTTTAAAATCGCCGGATAATTGTTGCAATCATTCGTTTGATGTCTTTGAAGACGTTCTCCATAAACACGGACTGCTTCGCCCAGGTTTTTTAGAGTACACCTTCAACAGACAACAGTCTTTAAAATTTCATAAACGCTGCTGCGATAACCTCAGTGTGAATATTTCATATTGTTGTACGGAAAATGTACTGTGAGTGCAAATCAGAAACAATAAACAGAGCTGAGATACAGAATCATACGGTTAAGAAGTATGAAATCATGTGAATTTGTATTTCTACGTAGGGTTTTAGTAGAAAAGCTTACTTGAGGAGCAGCTAAAGATGAATCTTTTTTACTGTGTTGTTATTAAATGAAGTGGAAGTGTATTGTTAATGCAATGGTTGTTTGTTTTCAGAAAGAATGTAAGCGGAAGGTTTCACTAACAAAGCATGTGTAACACTTTACATAACAGCTAAAAGATTTAAAAGGTAGTAAAATTATGCAAACTCAAATATTGATCATATAGTGTCCAAATAACTGATACAATGTAATTACACATTAATTAGGCATTAATAGCTACCACAATCACTTGCAATTGGCTTTTCCTTAGTGCTGTCTAAAGTATTAGGTTGCACTTTATTTTAAGGTGTCCTTGTTACAGTGTTTTTATGCAATTCATTACTAGTAATATTAATTAACAACACGCAGGTAACTTATCATGGGGTTAGGGTTTGGTTTAGGGTTAGTTGCATGTGATTATGCACAATTTAGTGTTATTACTTTAATATGTGACATGTATAACAAGCACGCTGTAAAATAAAGTGTTGCCAATTATTACAATAGATCTATATTTTCTGGAATGTAAATTTTAGAACGTAAATTATGCACAGAAATAACAGATGAAGAATTGTGTTTTGTCTCATAACTCATAAAGCTCTTAACAAATGTGAAACGTATTAATACAGAAATAATAATCTAAAAACAAATTAGAATACTGAGAAATAAAAGTTCAGTAAGCTGCTTCCTAATTCCACAACTGCAAATCCACAGTAGTACATGATTGTTACACAGATCCTATTTGCACAGGCAGCACAATGAAAAAAAATAAAAAAAATAAATAAAGCCTATTATATAACTACACAGCAGATGTTATCAGAACAACTGTATTTGACTGTATTTTCCTGCAGTAGGAAGTATTACATCAATAGATATTTGTCTCTGGTGAATAAGAGGCGTCAAGGTTAGCCATAACTGCTGATATAGATCATACAACGTCTGCAAATTCAAATCTGACAGAAAACTAGCACAATCAGCATTTCTCCTCTCTTAAAAAAAATAAATAAATCTTTATCAGATTTGAAGGCAGCTCATTTCATCTAAAGGAAGTCCAACTGTTTTCTCAGTATTGATTGTTTCTCAGTCGGCATTTAATTAGCTGTCGTCCTCTGATTTGAGTTTATCACTATTGACTGTACTGAAATGATGTGGAGATCTTTCTCATGAGGAAACTGTCACGGTAAGGTAAGGTTTTTAGTCCTTATCTTCTTTAAAATAGCTTTCATTTAATCTGATTTCATATATACATTGCTAACCATTTGATACAGTATGCATATTATGTACAGTACACATTCTGGTGCATTATAATTACATTTAAAGTACTTGCATTTAATGAACACATGTATTTAAGCTGTTAGCTCTACCCATAAGCGTAAGCCATCCTTTAGACCTTAGTCTTATAACAAAGAAAATTATTTGTTTTATAGGTATTTAATATTAGTACATAGTACTGTAGTTAAATAAATATTGCACCCTAAAATGTCCTAAAATCAAATGTGCTAAAAACGTCCTCACCCTCAGGTCATCCAAGATGTAGATGAGTTTGTTTCTTCATCTGATTTGGAGAAATGTAGCATTTGCACATACTCACCAATGGATCCTCTGCAGTGAATGGGTGCCGTCAGAATGAGAGTCCAAACAGCTGATAAAAACATCACAATAATCCACAAGTAATGAAGTGAAAAGCTGCGTGTTTGTAAGAAACAAATCCATCAAGCTGTTTTTAACTGTTGCTTCCATAATACTGATTTTCTGCTGAATCAGGAGAGAAATATGCACAGATCAAGCATAGTTTACAAGCGAAAAAAAGTTTTCTACATATCGGTGGATTTTGATGTGAGAGGACAACAGGAGATGGACTTTTTCACTGGAGGAAGCGTTACTATGGATTATGGACTCATATTTTGGCCAGACATTAGTTTAAAGTTAAAACACCTCAATGATCTATTTAATATCTTACAAACATGAAGCTTTTTACTTCACAAGATGTTAACTGATGGACTGGAGTAGTGTGGATTACTTGTGGATTATTGTGATGTTTTTATCAGCTGTTTGGACTCTCATTCTGACGGCACCCATTCACTGCAAAGGATTGGTGAGCAAGTGATGTAAGGCTACATTTCTCCAAATATGTTCCCAGAAAAAATGTAGGGTCCTCAAAGAACTTTTTAGTAAACAGTTCTTAGAAAAAGAAAAAAAAAATGTGTGTGAAGAATATTTTAAAAATCTAAAGAACCCTTTTCCACAGAACATTTTCTATAATTAAAAACTGCATAAATGTTAAGGTTAACATGTTAAATGTTAAGGTTTTATTTTTGTGTAAATCTTTATTAGTGTACAAAGATGTAACCTTTTAATTTTCTTGCAAAGAATAGCTCTTTGGTAATATCAAGTGGTATACAGAAATCAGGGTACAGTATGACTATTACTCAGCATTCATAGAGGGATGCAAAATGCGGAGTGTTTTTGGTTTGTTTGAGTAATCTGTCTTCTATTTGCAGCCTTGGTTAATAAAAGATAGAGAGTCACTAGAGGGAAGTCTCAGTGCGCATGTCGTGTCTGCCAGCAAAGTCTGTTTTCATTGCTTTGCTTCACCAACAGAAATCTAGCGCTGTACCAACAATCCATTCCATTCACATCTCCTGCCCATTCCCCCTTCAGCAAGAACGACAGGCTTGCCTTGCTCTGGGAGCCGGGGTATAAAAGAACGATCGCACCTCATTAAAAAAACATGCAGCGCAGTCGAATCAGATGCGGAGTTAATCGCCAGAGGCATGGCGTAATGTTTAATTTCGTCGATGATGGAGGCACTTTCGCCTGAGGTAACTTCAGTAGTAGCCATGTTTGCGTGCAAACCTTCACTTAGAGCTCGACTGAGTCGTTCACATGAGCGTAATGTTACAGGGAGAGGCAGGGCTCGCTGGAGATGCATGCAGCTTTCTGGCCAGTCAGAGGAGACGGTGGGGTGATGTTTTATTGAAGCCAAGTCCTCTGAGAGGGGCTAAAAATGCACTAGACGCCTTCGCAAACCTGTCTGTTTTGGCTGTCGAGAATGGCTCCCAATCACGGAAGGATAAAAACATCAAAATAAGCTAATCGAGATAGGGCTTGAAGTCTTCTGCCCCTGAGGATGCTGGGACTGTGAGGGCGGAGGACGTGGCGGTCCATCCTGACACGCACACACAGGCCAGCGCCAGTGTAAAACCGGCCTGAGTATAAACAATCAACGGCTCACTGCCTACTTTACTGCATAGGACAAAAAAAGTATAAATGGAGAACTGATACAGGCACGGCCTCACTCCTGACATTATATGTTCAGTGTCTAAAATGTCAAAAAAAAAATTACAAATAATAACACACTTATTTTGGTCAATTATTAAACTGATTAACTTTTGAAACATTAATGCATTTTAATTGGATATTTTGAATTACTTTAAATATAATGCAACTGATAGATAGATAAATAAATAAATAAATACAAATAAATAAGTAAATAAACAAACGAACAAACAGAAAAGATAATGGTAATTTTCTGCCAGGATATTATGTGGTATACAGTATTTTACCATGTTTTTTTTGTTTTTTTACACACCATAATGCAATGCATAATTCAGAATAAGGTAAAACGCCTGTGGAAATAAATAAATAAAAATAAATAAATAAAATCAATATAGAAAATGTGTGTTCCCTTTCAAGGGAACGTCGAACTGCGTCCTCTAGGGGTCGCTATGGGGGAACGCCTCGTCGTGACCCGTGTCTGAAGCATACATTGAAAAAACACCAACAACACGTTGGCCGGCGACAGCCGATGACATCACTACCGGTGCAATTATAGTATAAATAGGCGGCGGGAGAACATGTCATTCTCTTCTTCGTCTTCACTGACCATTTTGTTTGAAGCGTGCATTTCCGTGGCATTTCCGTGGCAAAGCGTTTAGAGGGTGTGTGCATCCGCGTCGTCGTTATTTGACACCTGATGACACACACGATCTCTGCGTTGTTTGTTTGGGCAAAAAGCACGCACGCGATGTCCTTGAGGGAGCAATCTGCATTCATTGTGAGCGTATTTTAATGAAAAGCTCCGCTCTCGTTTGTCTCTCTTTTCGAGGAAAGGAGGGCAGCCATCTGCTTCCCGCGGCTCAGGATGATGCTGGAGGATGATGTTATTTCTTTAACATCGTTTGATCCGGGAGCCGGTGCTCTGCTGGGTTCGGCCCGGTAAGAGCAGGAGATGTCTGAGGACGTGGCTTCATAGTGACCACCTTGCTGATGGTCTGGACTAGAGGCTTCTTTGAGTCGCCTCTTGAACGGGGCTCCGGCGCGGGGACCTTGGTGGGTGAGTATGATCCATTCTATATATATATATTTACATTTACATTTAGTCATTTTGCAGACGCTTTTTTTCCAAAGCGGAGTAGATAAAGCGATTCTTCTTAAAGAGGCAAACACGACCCATAGAGGACGCAGTTCGAAGTTCCCTTGAAAGGGAACGTCTCAGGTTACTTATGTAACCATGGTTCCCTGAGTAGGGAACGAGACACTGCGTCCTCTAGGCTTCCTGCCATGCTTCGAACGCAAGCTTCAGACGAAGAAGTGAATGACATGTTCTCCCGGCGCCTATTTATACTATAATCGCACCGGTAGTCATGTCATGGGCTGTCGCCGGCCAACGTGTTGTTGGTGTTTTTTCAATGTATGCTTCAGACACGGGTCACGACGAGGCGTTCCCCCATAGCGACCCCTAGAGGACGCAGTGTCTTGTTCCCTACTCAGGGAACCATGGTTACATAAGTAACCTGAGACGTTTTCTTGTATAATAGATAATATATAATCACATTTACATGTAATATAGCTGTGCTGGTATAGAGACATTGCATAATTACTCATTAACTTTGGAAAGCATGCATTTTTATTAAAACAGCAAGAAAAAAAAACACATTTAAACTTCATCATCATTGGAAGCCTAAACCATACCTGAAATTAAAAATAAATAACTAAAAATTGATTAATCGCCCAAAAGTAGTCCAAAATCCCATATATTGCCATCAGTGTGGGTTCCTAGTATGATGTACATATTTATGTCTATGCATTGTACAGTAATACAAGTTTTTTTTTTATATAATTTATAAAAAATAACTGCGTATTTGAAATGCACATGGATTAAATTAGACTTCACATCAATTTCTGAACCATGCTCATTTGCATAACACAATAGCTCAGCTATTTGACCTGCATAATGATATTGTTTGTTCTCCTGATGTATAGAGCTCATAATGAAGACATGAAGCAGACAAAATGAAATTTGACTCAAATTAATATTATCAGTTCAGACAGAAGTACATGTACATCTACCATTATAACAACTCCATCTGCTGAACACAAGGTGATCTGCTTCCCTCAGCACTGCTGAAGAGCTGCTGTCAGCTAAAAATAATTCCTTTACGAGTGGAATTCATCAATACAACACGGTAATTATGCACACACAACATACTGAATTAAAAGACAGCTGTTGAAAGCCCACAATGCGTTCAGGGTTCACTCTGAGAAAGAAAGGAAATCAGGGCGAATCATAGAAAGATCTCCAGGTCACATTTCACTTATAATAGAAAAGAAGAAAGAGAAAGTGTTAGATCATGCCTCCATGGCAGAGATATTAGATGCCGCCCCTGACACCAGATCCTGTCAGAAAATACATATATATCAGGGGTGGCGAACGTCAGTCCTGTTGAGCCGCAGCCCTGCAGAGTTTTGCTTCAACCCTAATCAAACACACCTGAACAAGCTAATCAAAGTCTGAAGGGTTACTAGAAAGCTACAGGCAGGTGAGTTTTAATTAGGGTTGGAGCACCTGAACGATCTAATCAAGGTCTGAAGGGTTACTAGGAAGCTGCAGGCAGGTGATTTTTAATTAGGGTTGGAGCTGAACTCTGCAGGGCTGCAGCTCTCCAGGACCGGAGTTCGCCACTGCTGATATATATATATATTGTAACAGATCGGCCAGGCTCCACCACCACCCAATCACAACGATCTCTATCACCTGAGTACTGAGCACCTGCACCTGTCACCAATCAAGCACCTCATCAACCAGCCTGCATAAAAGCACACACCTCAGACACCCTCACTGTCTGGTCTCGTACACACATAGAGGACTCTCTGACTTTACGACTGCTTCCATTTGAATACTTTCTGCATTACTTACCTCCTGTATTCCTCCTAGTGTCTCCTGTTCCTCCTAGTTCCTGGATCGCTGAGGTGTGTGCTCCTCCGTGTGCATTCCAGCTCCTGTAAAGGAAAGGACTCTGATCATTCCACTCATCATATCCTTTAAACTGTTCTACGAACTATACACTCACCGTGTCATCACCTGGATCCTACACCCGTACTCTCTGTGACCAAATAAACTTGATTGATATACTAACCTGTTGTGTCAGACCTCTTCCGTTACATATATACTGTATATATATATATTTTTTTTTTTTCTGGTAATAGAATAACTCTGTAAAGTTGTCTAATACCCAAAACCTGTTCACAGCAAGTCTTGTTTGGTACGCAAAACCAGTGTTTTTTCTTGTACCCAAAACTGTATTAACAGTTTTCTATCAGCTGGGAAGTTGACTGAGTAAAGCCTGTCTGAGTATTTCCTCCATCGTGTACTTCATTACAGCCACCTACCTATCACAGAATACAGGACCAAACAAGAATATCTAAAATGGGCTCAGCAGACGATATACTGTGCTCCATCATTCAAAATGGATGGACAATCAAATTCTATCTGAAGGAATATTTGCAATATAGCCAACTTTCAATCTTGACTGACCACTAGTTGATGGATCTCTTTTGGTGTGGGCTGGACCTATACATAGCCCCTTGGATGCCAGTAGGTGACTCTTCCTTCAGCTTGGAAAGTTATTTGGATATGGAAAGCGCAATCCATGAATCCGCTCCAGAAAGCGCAATCCCCGAGTCCGCTCCATATCAAGTCAAGTCACATTTATTTATATAGCACTTTATACAATATTGATTGTGTCAAAGCAGCTTTACAGTGTCAACAGGAACATAGTTTCAATAATGCAAGAGGACAATAACAAAGAGTCATTTTTCCAGCTAAAGTCGGTTCATTAACCTGTTAACCCACACCTGGACGCCGGCGCACTGAATGCTCTTTGTTTGCACGTCAATGTTTACAAATAGATTAAATGAAAAGGGACATAATTAATCTCGACAAACTATATATCATTCTAAATGTCTAAGTCTCAAGCATCGACGATAGATCGCTGTTTTTCAATGGAAAGCTTATAAAGAATGTATTTGCTAAATTTGTGTAAGCAGTACACATCAAAACATGCATAATCAAAACGCAGTACGTACCAGATTCATCGTATTAACGAGTCATAAACACATCCACTGCTGTAAATCCCGGTTTAGTTAGAAAGGTAAGGGTCCACTGAACAACATCCCATAGAGCACTTTTAGTCCAACGAAACAATAACGTTGTAATATGGATGGTAATTCCTTTGTTCACATCTCATTTCTTTGGGGACAGTTATTGTTTGTATCAGTTATGGAATAACGTACGCTCAAAAAACTGCATCTTGGTAGTAAAAAGCAATATGGTTTTGTAGCATACAGTGTCACAAACAGAATGAGACCATCCACTAAAAAAAAAGTAAAAGATACGCGGAATATTGTTTATTTGAATTCTGGCGCTCTCGCGTGACGGCTCATGACGCTCCTGTCATCTGTTGGGGGCATAACTTAGCGATCGGCTTTTTGCACAAATAATTATTATTTTTTTTTCTTCAACCTTTTTCACATATGTGTGTGTGTTTTGTGGGGAATGTGGCTGTATCTGCATGATTACCATCTGTATGACCGCACATCAGCGTGTGATTACTGTCTGTATGAGCAGCTATCAGTGTGAATGTGTACATAGTTAATATCTTTTTTCTTATTTCTTTTTATTACTCAAAAATTATTCTTATTGTATTTTTCTAGTGCTCAAATAAATCACTTATTCGATGTCTAAGATTCTGTCTATTGTTGTATAATTGAAAAACTATGCAGTGGTATGCATAATAGTTTAATTCCAGGCTGGAACACAGGTCAGATTGTGCAGAGGACTTGTCGCTCCAGAGAGCGCAATCACCGAATCCGTTCCAAAGAGCGCAATCCCCAAATCTGCTCCAGAGAGCACAATCCCCAAATCCGTTCCAGAGAGAGAAACCCCCGAATCCACTCCAGAGACAGCAATTCCTGAATCCGTTCCAGAGAGCGCAATCCCTGAATCTGCTCCAGAGAGCACAATCCCCAAATCCGTTCCAGAGAGAGCAACCCCCGAATCCACTCCAGAGAGAGCAATTCCCGAATCCGTTCCAGAGAGCGCAATCCCCAAATCTGCTCCAGAGAGCACAATTCCCGAATCCATTTCCGAGAGCGCAATCCCTGAATCTGCTTTAGAAAGCAGAATTCCAGAATCCGTTCCAGAGAGCGCAATCCCCGAATCCGCTCCAGAGAGCACAATCCCGGGATCCACTCCAGACAGAGTAATTTCCAGAGCCTGCTTCAGAGAACGTAATTCCAGAGCTATGTCAGGAGCCCACTCAAGCCTCCCTTCACTGCTGGCACTTCCCTGGCTCATCCACTACCGGCACCTCCCCTGCTCCCTGAGCCACCGCACCTCCCTGGCTCCCTGTATTGCCGGGGCCACCCTGCAGGATCCTTAGCCTGTTGGCACCGCCCTGGTCAGCTGCCCGTGACCTACCACTACTCCAGGGTTCGGCTTCCAGTAAGCTTAAGAAAGGTGACTTATGGTTATGTTCTGTTTTGTTTTAGTTTTCAGTTGTTCAGTTGCTGTTTTCCTTAGTTAGACCTAGTTTTCCTGTGTGTTTAATTTGTTCCATCCCCTGTTACCTTGTTCATTAACTTGGTAGGTCCTTTGTTTGCCCTTTGTACTTAACCACTCAGTTTCAGTGAGTTCTTTGTCCTGTATTGTTTAATGTTGATGTGTACGTGGTTGTGTCGCTCCTCGTTATTTTCCTGTTAATTGTGTTTATTATTAGATTAAAGGACTTTCTGAGTATCTCCTTCATCATGTGCTTCATTACAGCCACCTACTCATGACATAATCAATGAATAAATCAATAAAAAGAGTATGTAAATGCCTTAAATTATTATTTTAAATGATTACATGACTAAATCGAATAATTAAATTATTATAAATGAATGAATGAAAAAAAATGAAGAAAGAATATAAAGCACAACACAAATGTATGGTTGCTTTCATGAAGCAAAAACACACAGGTTGCATTTAACGATCCTTAGATTCTTCATTCCCCCTCTTAATCATATGAAACCATTTTATTACATAGACTCATTGAATGCAAGCACTCTTCCATAATCTCTTCAAAAAATACCTTGAAAAGGTCAGGTGATCAGGCCACTCTCTTCCCTTCTACATGCTCAAAGGAACAGGTCACTTCTGTCACCAGCATCAGTTAGAGGAATGTGTCTCTGACTGTTGTCTTACAACAGTTAACTAATCTGACAAACACACTTATGGCAATGTACAAGAGTAACATGGTAAATTATCTGACATTTATGAATAGCATTTATCTCATGACAACTCTCGGAGGGATTGGCATGGCAATGTACATGACAATGTTAATGTATTTGGTCTTGGTGGAATAGATCTGCTACGCTGCTGCTGCTGCTGCTGAGGCAGAGCAAGGACCGAGATTGCTACTGCCAATACATCCACAACATGCTGCTGTGAGCATGTAAGAAATATTGCTGCTGCAAATATAGCATACATGAAATAACCCCACACAAAGCAGGAGACTATAGAAGGGACAATACAAGCCAAAACAAGAACAAAACACCCCCATCAGGCAGATCTATCGCCAAGACATATCTACTTCTGCTGCTCCGAAGAGCCATGTGAACCGCATGTATTACTATATATATGTGTGCCTGGGCTACCACACCGACCGGCTTAACGTTAGTGGCCTATGACTATGTGAGCCTTGGCAACCACGCCGACCGGCTTAACACTACTGGCCTATGACTATGTGAGCCTGGGCTACCACGCCGACTGGCTTAACTCTAATTAGATGTGCACTATGTGTAATGATTAATTAACAAAATGGATATAATGTACGTTGCAATCCGATAGATAAGACCCCAGCACCCACCTGGGCAAATATTATAATTTAGTCATTTGATAACTGCTGTTACTTTCTCCACTTCATCAGTCCCAGCAGCAACGTAACAGCTTGTTAATTCATGTTTGTGCAATAATGAGACGGACAAAGTTTAGCCGATGCATGCCATTTTACTCTCTCGTGCAGATAAAAGTTGTCAAAATTACTGTGCACAAAAACCCCTGGTGGACTGACCTGAATTAACTGAATAAAAGCAGAATATTAATGTTCCTTCTCCGTTTTCTGAATTACACAGCGCAGCGAGAGCACACGTCGCACGAGCACATTTCTCCGAATTACACTACCCATAATGCATTTCACTCGGAATCAACTGTTACAGCCGTAGATAGTGATCTTCAGTGTCTCCCGCAACACTGTCATTGATATATGACTGCGATAACACAATGAAAACATCGACCTTAGAAATAACGAATGTGAACGCTGGGATAATCGCCGATGTATATGGCGAACCCCCATTGAAATGCATACACAAGAATGCTTATTTCATTTAACCTGTTTCATGTCCATTACTATCGGCGTGTCCTCAGAGCGATTACATATGTTCTAAACTGCGTTTTGCTCCAGCTGTATAAACACAGATGCTAAATGCTGCTGCTAATATGCTTAACATTCGCTCCCGCATACAATGCAAACTGCTAAGATGACACTTAGTCTAAACTTGATTATGGCTGCTCATTTTTTAATTCAATTAGGTAGACCACGCAACATACACAGCGATGGATTAGAAGAGCATTCACTTATCTTAGATGTTGATTTCACTGTTCTGAAGCAAGCTGCAACTGCTACGCAAGCACTAGTCATATATTTGAATGTTGAGCAGCGAGCTCATTGGCTACTGATACAGGAGAGAACCAATCAGCTGTGCCATGTGATAATGATGTCATTAGGTCAGATTGAGTTATACCTATCGGACTGCGCCATCTAGAGTTCCGTGCCAGAACTCTGTATTTATTTGCAATCACTTTACATGTTTCACTAATTTGGTACAATTGGAATTTCCAAAAAGTAATTGTGAAAATCTATTCTTTACCATTTCATATTGTCTGTCCTTTTACCTTTCTAACTTTAACATGTTTGGCCATTTGTTGTCTTTTACATCTCATATTTTCTCAGCAATAGGGTTTTCCTGTGCCCTAGTATCTCTAAACAATGTGTCTGGCAGGTTTTTCCATTTAAAGCTAGAAACATCAGTTGGAGTGGTCGAGATGGTAGAGATGTTCATCAACAAATCAGTCAGTATGTTGCCAATTCTGCCCATGTTGCTTGTCCAGTTCTAGAATACAAACCAGACAGTGGTAATAAATGTGTATTGCTATGTACTGAGGAAGAAAAAAAAAATCTTTAAGGTTTGACCAAAATTACATGACTATCACTTTCTAGTCATGGATAATTTATTTAAACTGTATTATGAAACCTTTTTATAAGAATTAAGATTTATTTATTTATTATTTATTTATTTATTTATTGTGATATTATCATGACGATTAAGCTCATTTCCTCTCCAAATGAATGAATGCATGAACAAACAAACGGACAAACAAATACAGGAGAATGCGGGAGTATCCCAGTATATCTAGGCTGAAGGCAGGTAAACACTGTGGAAGGATGGCCACCCCATCACAAGGCTAACAGACGAATACATTTACACTCACACCTCCGGGCAGTCTCCGGGTTCAACTGCACATTTTTAGACTGTGGGGGAAACTGGGGAAAACATGGGCAGAAAACGCAAACTCTGCTTAGAAAAACTCCTTGGGTCAGCAAGGACTCGAACTAGGAACCTATTTGCCTATTTAAGGAAACAATTCTACCTGTGTGCCCAAACATACAAAGAAATAATCTTATTTTCTATAAAGTATTAAGACATTTTACTTCTGAGTTTATTTATTTTTTTTATTTCACGTCTTTGTTTTAATTAAAAACAGTGCTGTATATATATATATATATATCTTTCACTTTTGATCAATGTTTCATGTATCCTTCCTAAATAAAAGTATTAATATAGCTTTCTTGGGAACAGTATGCCAATGTCAATATAATATGTAACTTCAAAGGTTTGTTGAAATATCTACAAAGACTTGACAAATTCAGGTTCAGCCTATAAGTATATACATGCAGTTTTCACTATAACTATTTATTGCGGCTGTTTCAACTCTCTAGAGAGCTATTCCATTTAATTTTTTTATGGATCATTGCTCTCTCTATAACCGCCATCCTGACAATCCAAGAGTGAGATTAGCCAATCACATTCTTCATCGGCGTAAGCACTTCCTTTTATAACTGTCTTGTAGTAAATCTTGACCAGTGGATTCCTGCTGGTGATTCCAACCCAAAACTGATGGCAGATGGCATAATGTGGCATTGGGGGAGAGATCTGAGGATGCATGACTTGAATTGGGCGGGAGATTGTATAGGGCGGCATTATGAAATGGCACACCACCCTTTGTCAGAAAACACAGGCTATGATATGCCCTAAAATGGCAGTGTGGCCATTATTCTGAGTTGTATATTCATGCAGAGCCGCAGAGGAACCGTTGTGACCCCACTCATCTCACTGGCCATTAATCAATGAGGGTCTGTCTTTGTGTGCCCGCCGCTCTCCCCTGACGGCCTGCCGCTGTGACGCGAATGAATGAGGCGTGAAGTGGAGCAGCGTGCCAAAGTAAAGGCCTGACACCTCGTTATTCAGAGATGAGGGACAGGCGCACCATCCGGCTGCTCTGCGTCCCAGCAGCGCGGCTACATTGTTGTTGTTGCTGTGGATACTTCACAAATTACAGCAAAATGCACTTGCTGTTCAGCAAATTTTCATGCTTTTGTGAAAGAAGCCACTCCATCACACTGGGTCGCTGTGTATCAGTGTGGTAAACACAGCAAATTATGGAGGTGTGTATACTTGGCCTAAAGTTTGCAAATACCTTTCTTTGTTACAATTAACAAAAACACACACGTGTGAAATGCTTCTCCATAAAATTTAGTGACCTATTTATAATTTTCTGCTCTTATCATATTTTGAATAAGGCATTTGCATGTTAGTACAGATTTTGTCACATTCAAAAATATGCAATTACTGAAGCAATGTTTTCTTACACGAAATACAATTCAGCATAATAGATAAATTATCTAAATATCACTTTATTATTATATATTTTTTTTTTTGTACAAAATACTCAAATTAGGATTTTCAGGAAACACACACGTGTGAAATGCTTCTCCATAAAATTTAGTGACCTATTTATAATTTTCTGCTCTTATCATATTTTGAATAAGGCATTTGCATGTTAGTACAGATTTTGTCACATTCAAAAATATGCAATTACTGAAGCAATGTTTTCTTACACGAAATACAATTCAGCATAATAGATAAATTATCTAAATATCACTTTATTATTATATTTTTTTTTTTTTGTACAAAATACTCAAATTAGGATTTTCAGGATCATAAATAGGAAGTCTAAAAAGTCTAGTTTATGTATGCCAGTTTCAATAATTTCAACAATAATCCAGTTAGTAATTGTATTATTTAGTGCATTCAGGTTAAATAAATAAATAAATAAGCATCAACATGTGTAATGAGATAAAAAATTATATATATAT
>NW_015547666.1:1389908-1390219 GCF_001515605.1 Sinocyclocheilus anshuiensis | reverse complement strand
ACTCATAGACTTCTTTTGTGAGGGCATTAATCAGCCGCTCAAATCACGTTTAATCCATGAAGGTCCCCGCTCATCTCTCAGTCAGTTTTTGGACTATGCTTTGTTGATTGTTGGATCAACGCTCACTGTGGGTGTCGCGGAGGAACGCGACCCCGCACTCACTTGTGTCATGGCGGCCACACTAGAGCACGCTCACAAAATGGCGGACACAACAGCGCACCGTTTTGTCACAGCTGCCAGTCCTGAATCAAGTCAAGTCACAGTTGATCTTCGTGAGTCTAGTCAAGTCACAGTTGATCGTCATGAGGCAA
>NW_015547666.1:1380816-1389672 GCF_001515605.1 Sinocyclocheilus anshuiensis | reverse complement strand
GTCACGTCTCAGCTGTTCGTCCAGAGTCACGTCACATTACAGCTGTTCGTCCAGAGTCACGTCACTTCACAGCTGTTCGTCCAGAGTCACGTCAGATCACAGATGATCATCCAGAATCACGTCACATCCTGTCTATTGTACCCAGATCTTCAAGGTCAGTCTTTCGGTATCCCAGTCTGGTATCTAGTGTGAGGGATGCCCCGCTGGTGTCTGCACGCACAGCTGGTATCCCCAAACCCACTCACTCTAACCCTTCTGTTCCTGAACTAATTCCCCTGTCCGAAGATCTTCCCATGATGGGGATCACTTTATGTTGCGTTTGGGCTGCGCACACCACCACAGACCTGCCTGAGGTGGCAACGTCCACTGTGATGTCTCCAGAGGTAGCGGCTGATGCTGCAGAACCTCTTGGGGTAGTGATGCTCGCTGCTGTGTTCTCCGAGGCGATGGCACTCGCTGCAGCTTCTCCAGAGGTGGCGGCACATGCTGCAGAACCTCCCGAAGTGGCGGTGCTCGCTTCAGCTCCTTGTGTGGTGGTGGCGCCCAGAAACGCACTTTCAACCTGTCATGTCAAGGTCGAAGGAACCTTTGCTGCAGAACCTCCCGAAGCGGCGGTGCTCGCTTCAGCTCCTTGTATGGTGGTGGCGTCCAACAATGTACTCTCAGCCTGTCGTGTCGCAGTCAAAAAGACTATTACTGCTGTAGAACCCCCAGAGGTAGCGGCAACTGCTGCAGAACCTCCAGAGGTGTCAGTGGTATCCACTCTGGTAACTCTCTGCCTGTCCTGTCACAGCTATGGAGGCCGCCTGTGAACTCTCTGCCTGTCCTGTCACAGCTATGGAGGCCGTCAGTGAACTCTTGCTTTGCTCTGAACCGGCCGATGAGGCCATCTCCGAACTCTCGTCCTGTTCTGAATCAGCCTTGGAGGCTGATTGTGATCTGTCTGTCTGTCTGTCTAGATGCTGATTTTGAACTCTCTGTCTTGCCCGTTTCTGTCAATCTGTCTGATCATGAACTGTCAGTCTGTCCAGGATCAACCTATGAATCAGGTTTTGAATTGTCTCTCTATTCCATTTCCCCTAATGAGTCTAATGTTGAACCATCTGTCTGTCCAGTTCCCAACAAGAAACCTGTTATCTGCTCCATTAGTCCAGTTGTGAGCCCAGAAACTGTAAATGCACTACATGTTTATCCCGTTAACCCTGTCACTGTCATAGAGACCATTCATGAACTGTCTGCTTGTTCTGTTTCTCCAAATGTGTCTGAACTGTCTGTCTTGTCAGTCCTAGTTAGGCAGTCTGTTTATGAACTGTTTTCCTGTCCAGTTCCAGTCAATGAGTCTAATTTTGAACTGTCTGTCTGTCCGGGTCCAGTCAATGAGTTAGATTTTGAACTGTCTTCCTGTCCAGTTCCAATCAATGAGTTAAATTTTGAACCATCTGCCTGTCCCGTTTTGATCAGTGAGCTTGCTTATGAACTGTCTGCCCGCTCAGTTGTCAACGGGGAAAATATTGATGGACTTCTTGTGTTCCCTGCCTCGGTCCTTGAGACCGTACATGTTCTTTCTGTTTCTTGCGTCTCAGTTTTCCCTAGGTCCCAGTCTTTACCAAAAGTTTCTGCTCCGTCTGCTCCGTCGTGGTGGTCTTCTGTTCTGTCTGCTCCGCCGTGGTGGTCTTCTGCTCTGCCTGCTCCGCCGTGGTGGTCTTGGTCTTGTGCTCTGTCCGCTCCGCCATGGTGGTCTTCTGCTCCGTCTGTTCCGTCTGCTCCGCCGTGGTGGTCTGCTTGTCTGGCTCTGGTGGTCTTCTGCTATGCCGGGGTGGCCTTCTGTTTCGTCTGCTCTGCTGTGGTGGTCTTCTGCTCCGCCTGTTCCGTCTGCTCCGCCGTGGTGTTCTCCTGGCTGGTTCTGGTGGTCTTCTGCTCCGCCATGGTGGTCTGCTGCTCCGTTTGCTCTGTCGTGGTGGTCCTCAGTTCCACCCATACTGCCGGATCTGTCCTGGTTTCCTGCTTCGCCGGTTCAGCCTGGGTACCCTGCTCTGCCCCAGTCTCCGGTCTCTCCACTTCCACATTGACCTGGCCCTCCGTCCCTACCCCTGTTCTGCCTTTGCTCCACCGCCCTCCTGGATTATCTTGAATTAGGAGCTTCTGGAAGCCGCTCCTTGGGGCGGGGGGGCTATGTCATGAATCCAGTCGATGAACTTCCGTTCACTCACCACCAGAGGTCACGCACTCACTACATTGACTCTCACACCACACAGACTGTTATATGTCACTCCGGACTACAGTTCTCATCATCCATTGCACTGATTACACCCACACAGCTGAATGCACTGATTACACATACACAGCTGAATCCAATCAGATATGCTTTATAAGCCCTGGGCTTCCTCATTCAGATCGCTGAGTATTGTTTGCGTTTATTGCTCTCTAAGTGGTAGTACTTTACGGAGCCAGTTTCCTTTCCTAGTTTTCTGAATCTAGTTTTTTATATTCTATTTATCGATATGTTTAACGTTTATATTCTATTTATCTTTATTTTTAATAATACTAATGCTGCTCTGGAAATTCCATTTACTGGACCCCTGGATTGGGGTTGGTTATGACTGATTCGATTATTTTTATACATTTTTGATTAGCATGTTAATTTTTATTTTTTTATTTTCGTAAAATGCATTCAAAATGTAACAAAATTAACATGCTAATCAAAAATGTGTGTGTGTAGTGTGTATTTTTGTGTGTTTTATATATATATATATATATTTTTTTTTTATTATATATATATATATATATATATTCTTTAAAATATAAAAGGTAAAAAGAGTTGTGGTATAACATAGGTATAACATGGGTATAACAATGATATAACATGTTGATTATATCCACACTGACTGTAATTTAGTAAACAATCATATTAAAAATTCAAATGAATCAAATTTAAAATAATATTTTTTTTCAAATATTAATATTATTTTGAAAAAAAAAAAAAACTGCTTCAATATTTTTAATAAACAAATCTCGTAATGGGACATTTTAATGATCTCGGCATTAAACAACCTAGGCTGTGTTTCCCAAAAGCATCGTAAGCTTAAGTTGATAGTAGCTCCATTGGTTTCAATGGGTCTACAATGTACTTAAGCTTACGGTGCTTTTGGGAAATGCAGCCCTAGACATTTTTAGACAAGCTAGCCACAAATAGCAAAATCATTTTAATTCAGAAATTAAAATAAATCACAGAACAGATCTATTTAAGTCAAAAATGAATGTCACATAGGCTAACACGAGCTGAAGGTCTTCTGAATCTAGTTTAGGCTTGTTTTACCGGTGTCTTGATTCCAGTCTGTTTATCTCATCATGTCTGTCAGCTGCCTGCCCTGGAATTATTAACCTGTCTTGGATTATCCCTTTCGTCTTGCTGTTCGGACTGTGTTTGCATCCTGCCTGGACTATTGCTCATGTTGTCAGATTACCCCTCTTGTCAAGCCCTCTGAATACTGTTAGCCGCCGATCGACCACGCCCGCTTTGGATTACTCTTGTCTTGCCCTCGATATACCTGTGTGCCATTGTCTGACCCTTGCCTGTTTTGACCATTTTTAAGAATAAAGCTTTGCAAATGGATCTGCATGCTTCCTCTGTTCCCTCCGTAACAATATATATATATATATTTTTTTTTTATTATATATATATATATATATATATTCTTTAAAATATAAAAGGTAAAAAGAGTTGTGGTATAACATAGGTATAACATGGGTATAACAATGATATAACATGTTGATTATATCCACACTGACTGTAATTTAGTAAACAATCATATTAAAAATTCAAATGAATCAAATTTAAAATAATATTTTTTTTCAAATATTAATATTATTTTGAAAAACAAAAAAAAACTGCTTCAATATTTTTAATAAACAAATCTCGTAATGGGACATTTTAATGATCTCGGCATTAAACAACCTAGGCTGTGTTTCCCAAAAGCATCGTAAGCTTAAGTTGATAGTAGCTCCATTGGTTTCAATGGGTCTACAATGTACTTAAGCTTACGGTGCTTTTGGGAAATGCAGCCCTAGACATTTTTAGACAAGCTAGCCACAAATAGCAAAATCATTTTAATTCAGAAATTAAAATAAATCACAGAACAGATCTATTTAAGTCAAAAATGAATGTCACATAGGCTAACACGAGCTGAAGGTCAACGCGATCAGTCAGGAAGAAACAGGCTATCAACACGTTAAACCAGAGGATCATTAAGTCAAGGCCATTTTTCTGACCACAGCCGTTAAACTGAGCATACATGCACACAAATAACCACGCCAGGAAATGCATCCTCAACAAACTGCTGGCTTTTAATAAATGGCACTGTATTATCAAACATAAAATGGTTGTTGTATGCTCAAAAAATCATTATGGTAAGCATAAATTCACATTTGTACTTTAGGTATAAGCAGACAGGCTAATGCATTGCTTGCCAATGGTGCGTGAGAGAGAAATGGGCCGTCAGTACAGCACCTGAAACAAAAGCTCAGCCATCTCTAACTGCTGCCAGACATGGGTCACACACCATAAAACTCATGCATTTTTCTCATAGTTCATATAGGTAAGCAAGTACCTTAGATAGGAAGAGCTACAACAGAGGAGTTATGCTGTTAATATTTCATTAAAATGTGAAATGTTTTGGTCAAATGTTTTATAGCGTCTGCACCATTGCAAACCATATTTAACGTTCCCCAGAGGTCTTTTGAGTAATTTTACATTAAAAAAGTAATAAAATATTTATTTATTTATTTATGTTTGTTTGTTCGTTCGTTCGTTCGTTCATCCGTTCATTTATTTGTTTATTTGTCTGTCCGTTCATTCATTCATTCATTCATTCATTTGTCTGTTTATTTGTTTATTTATTTATTTTGGGGGGGGGGGGGGAACACCTCATTTGTGGACTAACAATTTTTCTTTGTCCAGTGCGATGAATTCTCAAAGCTCATTGGATTAAAGGAGTTTTTCATTCATATATGGTATATGTCAGTCATTAACGCTCTTTTTTATTTTGTTTAATTTGAATGATCCAGACTCATTTTATGCTCTTTCACAGTGAATGCCATTGAAATGCATTGAAAGCTCTATTTACATCAATTCCTGATCACAGCTTGGATGGCGAATCTCTGGCCGATCCAGCGGCGTTTGACCTTTCACACACGCTCAAAGGCGGCTCAAGTGTTCGGTCGAGCGGAGATCCGTTTCTCCAGCTATAAGTGCACACTTTCAAAGCTGTCTAATAAATTTTTAATTCAGCTTTGTTCAATTAGTGTGTAATCAATCTAGCATTGTGTTTACTAAAATGGTGAGACCATCCTCTGAATGTCAACTTAACAACTGAAGTGACCGTATTAAATATTCCCCAGAGGGCTTTTAAGTATATTTACAGTTTAAATTCAGATTAAAGGCACATCTATTTAAAATTGTAAATAAAACAAAAAAATGTATGGAATTAATTTTACAAGAAAATACTATTTTAGTCATTACTTCAAATTTTCACATTTAATTAAACTCGTAATTTCTTTGCATTTATTTGCAAAATTTACAAGCAATTAGAAATGTGTTTTAAAGTAAATTTTACACCATTTTCCTGTTTTTATTTTATTTTATTTTAGTTTAGTTTAGGGTGCTAGTTTATTTTTGCCTAAGGTAAGAAAGCACATATTTTCTATGATATGTATATATACATATACAATTCAATACAATTATATATACAATACAATTTTATGAATAATGTCTTTATTCATTTATAAAATAAAGAAACCAAATAAAGTGGCATCTGTTCAAAATATCTTATGTATGCTTTTGGGCTGATTTCTTTGTGACCTTTTTTCACCTTTCACAAGTTTGTGTTTGGCTGGTTTTTATGTAAACATGAGTTTATATGCATCCAAAATCCATCTGACATTCATTACTACGGCTGAACCGAGGCAGTCGATGCTTTGGGGCTGTTTGGCTGCTCGTGATCCAGGGGCCCCTGGTCAGATCGATCGCATAATGAATTCAGGATAGTTTTATCTAACAACTACTTGCCTCTGCCAAGAGGTTGAGATGCCCCTGGATGGACCTTTCAACTGGGCACTGACCCCAAACATGCTGCATTAATGCAGAAATGCAACACACAAATCAATTTCTGTGAAGAGCTAGCAGGAATCCAGGATTCAAGATATTTCAGGATCCAAGAATATCAAAAATATTGATTATTTTTTTTTAAATAGATTGATTAATTTTAATTTTAATTTTAATTTTAATTGTAATTTTAGTTTTAGTTTTAGTTTTTGAGTATGTGTAAGCATACGACTTTATTTTTCAGGACAAAATATTTCTTCTGTCTGCATTGCTTATTTACCAGCCTAATTTAGACAATAATTTTGGCTAATTTTTAATGAAGGGCACCAAATATTCCTGACTTTACTCTGTGTATATTTCAATCCTGTAATCCCATGAGGTGCATGTATCTCTACTTAAAATGTTTTTTTTTTTTTTTCTGAGATAGGCATAAATCCATATTAGACTTGTTTCTGGGTGAACATCTGTTTATTGTGGAACAACACAGTCTAAACCTCAACCACCGACACTTCACATTAACTAAACCTGAAATCAAAAGGAGTAGAAAGGTTGATGATTAAATTCCTGATCCCTACCCTAAACCTGAAATCTGACTGGTTCTTGGAAACATTCTAAAAAAAAAAAAGGGTGATATCTAAAATCACTGTTTTATTCAAAATATCACAGAACCGACCAATATAAATTAATTTATACCAACAAAACCATTTTTATGCGTTAAACCAGGTATCAATAACTCTTTAAGGTACTACTGGCAAGTTAAAACTTTTGACAGTTTGCTTGTCAATAATTAAATAAAACATCTCATTTTATCATTATTGACAAGTGTTGGAAATAATGCATTACACGTAAGGCAAGTTATGTAATAGAGTATCTTGTTACTTTTTAATTTACAAGAAAATATCAGAGTTACTTTTTTTTCAAATAAGTAACTCCAGTTTCCAAAAAAAGTAACTACGTAATGCAATTAGTTACTTTTTAGGGAGTAACGCAATATTTTTTTATTTATTTAAATATTTTAAATATTTTAAATATTTTACTTTTAAACAAAAATGTGCGTTCACGCCATATCATAATTACCGTAATTATGGTATACCAACTTGTAAAAAGCGTTCACGTCCTCGTAGAACTCGTAATTTCAACTTGTGAACTGCGAGTTTTCTGAGAGCTACGGCTTGTACCATGTGACCGCCTCATGCAGAACCAGAGAAAAATGCCGGCACTTTCAAAGAAAGCTATTACTGCTCTAAAAAAAGGGGAAGATAGATACATATACTATATTGTTCTATAATATAAAAACATATTATGTAAGTGTTCATACTGTTATTATTTTGTTGCTGTTTGTTTAGGTTTGTTGCGAATCAGCTCATGGGGAAATATGAATAATTAATCATAACTAGTTATAATTAATTATAAATATTTAGATCCGCTGTAGATATTTAGCTGACCTCTCAGGGTCAACTGTCTGTCAATTCTAAGAACGTGAATGCAATCTTAAGGCCCAAGATCTTTGCTGAAGTTGGTTGATGGAAAGAACCAATTTGAGTCAGAGGATCTTGGTGACTGGCACAAGCTTGGGTATCCTGGAGCGTTTGCTCACATCTTCTTGTTAATCTAATGAATAATTGATTTGTTAAATCAAATGAAAAATGGTGTGTCTGATTGGTCCAGACGCTACAGTTAGCGATAACACATTTATCGCCATCGTTAATAATAACGAACAACAAACAAACAAACAAATGGTAAATAATTATTTTTTACCTGACACGCTTTCTGTGTTCTGCAATATTTAGCAGTAGCATACAAATATAATGTTATGTGTTTTACAGCTGCCAGTAACATTCTTTCACACGGTCACGGGTTCATTTTGTTAAATGTAGCTGTAGAAACGGATAATCCTCAGTCTGAAGACGTGAACAGCACCGAGTTGAACATAACATATTGTCATCTCGGAATTACGTAATTTCAGTCAGCAACAGATTTTAAAGCGACAAACGTAATGAGCTTTTTAATTCATTGTTCAGTTTGGGCTCAATCGAAATCATGTGTGTCTAAAGCGTGTTTTTTTAATTGACTGCAGCAGACTATGAATGAGGCCGTTGACAGATCGTCCTACTGTCCAGCCGTCTGAATGGATGAGCCAATCCATCTTGAGCTCCAGAGCGGCCATTCCTCACGACAGCCAGATGTGACGAGGTCAATGGCTGGGGTTAATGGTGACTGCTGTCCGAAAGCTTAAGGCAAGATTCGCCTTGGCATACCGCGGCGGTGGCCTCACACACAATTACATGTGTCTCATTAATAGAGGAGATCATTTGAAATTTGAAAAATCCCGTAATTCCAGCTTCCGGTGGTCGGTAAAGAAGGATGGCCAAGATCCACTAATATTTCAGCTCAGTGAGTCCTGGCTGGATGTGTAAATGTGGGGATATCTAGCATCCCCACACATGATTAACACAGATTTGCCTCGCCTCACTGCTGTGCCAGCCTGTCTGCGGGCAATTACAGCACTTAACGCCTGAGATTCTGAGGCCGAGCCCAACGCACTGTGATCTCTTAATACATAGAGATATTGAAAGTGTTACTTTGTGATTGAGAATTGAATACTGTAGATTGATGGTGTGTCAACGTGTGCCATATTTTGGTCATATTATTGATATTTGAGTTAGAAATAGTAATATGGTTCACTTACCTTTATTTTTATCTCTTTTTCCCTTCAGCCTGAAGCATCACAAAAAGATTTGGGAAATATATGTTTG
>NW_015547666.1:1378088-1380261 GCF_001515605.1 Sinocyclocheilus anshuiensis | reverse complement strand
TTATGATTACATTTTTTTTTTTTTTTGGATTATGTACTTCCCTGAGACTCTTGTCTAGTTTGTATAGTCACATTTTAAAGCTTACAATAAAGTCAGTTGTTTTTGTAATTGAAAGTATTTTATAATGTATTTAGAAACTAATAATAAATATAAATAAATATAAAATGTTTGCTTTTGTCGAAGAAATTAATTGCTTACATTTGACCTATTTTTACAACATAAAAACTTGACATTTTGAACATTTGCAAAATATTAAAAAGTAATATTCCCATAATGTTTGCAATATAGGCAGGAGGTTGCACACATAAAAAAAAACAAAATTATAAACTAGACAAAGACACATTGGAAATGTTGCTTTCTCTGTGATGTTTTATTATTTTTGAAAGAGGAAATACTTTGAGTTATAGCAATATAACTAAATAAAAAATAAAAAATAAAAAACATACTATTCCAGCCTCATATTTACCTTCCTTAAATCATGGAAGTACAGTGAATCTGTGATTCATTCTTTGTGTGCCTCCATGGGTCAGATGTATGCTTGTCCTTGAGCAGGACACTTTGTAGGACAGAGGAAGATGATGGGTTCTTCTTCCTATCAGTCAAGTGCCACTTTCTGTTTCCATGAGCCACCGACAGCTTGTCGCCTCCAGTTTAGAGTGATGTAAAACAATTAGTCATCAATGGAAGAGAAACAAACTTGTTAACGAGAGGTTGCCATTACTTATTAGCAGTGGTGGAAAGAGTACTGAAAATTTGTACTTAAGTACAAGTACTGTTACATTGCTGAAATAATACTCAGTTACAAGTAAAAGTACTGGTGCCAAAACAGTACTTAAGCAAAAGTACAAATTACTCTTCTCAAAAACTACTCAGAGTACTAGTTACTAGTTACTTTTTAGCTGGCGATAGTTAAACTCTGCGGACCCTTATACGGGTCCAAAATCGCGTAAAAAATGTGTATGCTTCATTTACATAGCCTTCCTTATATGGTATCAGCCCATATATGGGTTAATTTGAAAGCTTGGAGTTTCTTCTTTCCATTTGAAAGCTTGGAATGTCTTTTCATTCCTTTTGGTTTTTATATTCATAAAGCAGTACAATTAAGCTTAGAAATGTATTCGTCCCACACACGATTTTCCGCCTAACCATTGCGAAATTTTTTTACGAAGAATGTGTATTTTATATATTTTTCACAAAAAAGTCAAGTCATATATCACAAGAAAGCTCTCATTCTCAGGAATTTGACGATGTAGATTATTTCATTGTGTGACAATCATAGATCGAATTATCTTCAATTGAATTGCAATGTAAAAAAAAATTAAAAATAGCGGATTTTTTAATGTGTAACATTCCTACTCGTAGCACTGCTTCAGTTAGCCGCAGCCGTGGAGAGGAATGAGCGCGCGTCCGGTGAGGCTTTAGGAGCGAGTCTCCGTTTGAGAGCTTATTCTTTGTTATGAAACGTGAGCGCACTGCTAGCAATCTGATACACTGTTTGCTGACAGAAAAGTACAGTACATTATGCATTTCAGTAAGTATACAGTAAATATACATTAAATATACATGGATTATTTGCAGTTTGGTGTGGATGAGCTAATATATGTTTGTTTGACGCTGTGAATGTAGAGATAGCTGCTAGAAAATTAGCTCTGCTCTGGACCACGGAGGTAAGCCAAGCTGGATGCAGCGACGATACAGAGACGCGGTGCTCAACTGATGCTGAGGTGAGAGATGCTGTGATCACTATCCCAATACAGAATGCATATAAATGGAATGATATAAAGCTGGAGGATATGGATTATATTTTAGATTGTTATAGACCAGATATATATTATAATGTAGACAGTCTTGAGCATCCTGAAAGAATTAAACTGAGTGTAGAAATCACAATATGAGAAATTTGGTCCAATTCGCTTATGCCATTTTGTATATTACTGCTTAGAAAAACATAAAAATAAAACATAATTCAATCAGTAATCAATAAAAGGGCTTATGGCACAGAGTAAAATAGAATTGTGGGGTTAATGTGTTTTATAAAGCCTGTTTTTGCAAAGGAAACTCACAATGACACATTTCGATGCAGAGATAGACATTCTGACTCGCTTCACAAATAATGTAGTAACTCCTGTTTAGAAGCTGTTATTTGAAATATTCTTTTTTCTGGTACTTTTTG
>NW_015547666.1:1377223-1377992 GCF_001515605.1 Sinocyclocheilus anshuiensis | reverse complement strand
AAAGCAGTAAAATTAAGCTTAGAAATGTATTCGTCCCACACACGATTTTCCGCCTAACCATTGCGAAATTTTTTTACGAAGAATGTGTATTTTATATATTTTTCACAAAAAAGTCAAGTCATATATCACAAGAAAGCTCTCATTCTCAGGAATTTGACGATGTAGATTATTTCATTGTGTGACAATCATAGATCGAATTATCTTCAATTGAATTGCAATGTAAAAAAAAATTAAAAATAGCGGATTTTTTAATGTGTAACATTCCTACTCGTAGCACTGCTTCAGTTAGCCGCAAACAGCCACAAATATCTATATACTCTATATTATCTTTTAGATTAGGATCTCTTCTTTCAAACAAGACCATTTTCACGTTTCTGCGTGCTTCCATCGGTGAGATATATCGCGTTCTGTCCAGGTAACGGAATCCAGCGCGTCTGGAAATAATGCGTTCTCCATCTCATTCCAGCGCCCTGGCAGCCCGTCTGATGTTATAGAGATCTGCGGTCGGTTCTGGGCTGCAATTGGTCAGAATAAATGTCACTCAGATCGGCCATTACAGACTTTGTGAACTCTGACACCGCTGCGTCATCAGAGTGGGCGAGAGAGGGGGGGTCCCAATCCGGTCGGCCAGCTAGTGGTTTGTGGCTATTGTAGTTCGTGGACGCGAGAATTGGAGGCTTTTCTCCGTCAAGGAAGAGTTGCAGCGAACGCGACTCGGATCATATCAGCCTATGATTATCATATTACAAGTTATATATGATGAAGAACG
>NW_015547666.1:1369457-1376126 GCF_001515605.1 Sinocyclocheilus anshuiensis | reverse complement strand
ATCCGGGACTGTTCCTCTCGGGGTTTTTTGGGCTCTGTAGTTTTTTTGAATGTGTTGAAGGCGAGAGTCACTCACAGAATGGATACTGCACACGCATCTCGGATTATATCAATCTATGATAATCGTATTACAAGTTATATATGGTGAAGAACATTCCGCGGCGCCATGGAGAGGAATGAGCGCGCGTCTGGTAAGGCTATATGAGCGTGTGTTTGCGTGTTTTTGATACTGTAAGCATTGTTCGGAAACTTGATAGCGCGGCTAGCATTATGATGCACTGTTTATTGACAGAAAAGTACAGTACATTATGGATTTCAGTGAATATACAGTGAATATACAGTAAATATGTTACAGTGGTTACAGTGGTGTGTGGATGAATTGATATGTGTTTGTTTGACGCTCTGAATGTTACAGCTATAGCAAATTTAGCAAATTAGCTCCGCTCTGGACCAGAGAGATGCTGTGTTGTCATGGAGAGATGCTGGATACAGGAGTGAGTCAACTGATGAGGTGAGAGATGCTGTGAAGCAGTATCCCAATACAGAATGCACATAAATGGAATGATATAAAGCTGGAGGATATGGATTCTATTTTAAATTGTGATAGACCAGATATATTTTAGACAGTCGACAGTCTTGTGCATCCTGAAATAATTCAACTGATTGTAGAATAACACAATATGTGAAATAATTCGCTTGTCGGTTGTGCCATTTTGTATATTACTACTTAGAAAAACATAAAAATGAAACATAATTCAATTAATAATCAATTAAAGTGCTTGTGGCACAGAGTAATGTAGGATTGTGGGGTTAATGTGTTTTATAAAGCCTGTTTTTGCAAAGGAAACTCACAATGAAGATGCAGAATGCAGAAATAGACAATTTCACTCGCTTCAGATATAATGTTCTAACTCCTGTTTAGAAGCTGAAAGATTATAGATTCTTTTTTCTGGTACATTTTGGCATCTAGTGGCATCAAACAAAGTAAATTGCAGAGAGCTGGACCTAACAGAACCTGAATTACAGATTTAAAAAAAAATAATTAGTTTTAAATCTCCAAAAGCGCCTATGTTTTTTTTGTTTTTATAGTAATATTTGAAACATATATAATGTTATTTATAAAGAATTACACTCATATTTTGTAGTTCAAAGGGTTTTCTTTACAATGAAACCTTTTTTTTCATTTCCTCCATTGTATGTGTGTAGGGTAAACATTTGAATTTGAGTATGTTAAATTGAGGCGAAAATACCAAAAAACGCCCCAGAGAATAAGTGGTGTTAATGAATTACAAAAAAATATTCATCCATATCAAAGATATATGTGGATAATAGCTACTTTGAACAAAACCCACTTTTATCTTATTGACAAAGTATGTGAATTAGTGGTCATGATACAGGAATTTCTAACTTCAATACCTTGAAAAATATCAATATCAAAGTACTCGTGAATCGGAAGTTGCAACTGACTTCAGTGTTGTGCTGTATTTCCGAGTGAAACGGAATATTGAATAAAGGGCAGGGTTTCATTGTGGTGCACCTCCACTCCACCTCTTGCTCGTAGCAGATTCACGGTTGGATACGAGTGGTTAAGAATATCTGCTTGTTACGTTTGATATCACGCTTCACCGCTTCTGGGTCCTAACGCTCTGCCAGATGCCCCAAGAAAACAACAAACTGTGCTAATATACACCCACAATGTCATGTAATACTGAAAAAATGATAACCCTAACCTTTGTCTCCATACTGAAATCCCAAATGGCCAGACAAAGATTCAGCTAAAATATTAGTGTCTGAGACAATGTGAGCACAGGGACTGTAGTGTGCACAGAAAATGTTTAAATGCTTTGCTTAAATATGTAACATTGTTTAAATTGTGCTCATAAATGGCTGTTTAGATAGTATTCTAAAGTGAATACCATTC
This sequence comes from Sinocyclocheilus anshuiensis, assembly GCF_001515605.1. NCBI lineage: Eukaryota > Metazoa > Chordata > Actinopteri > Cypriniformes > Cyprinidae > Sinocyclocheilus > Sinocyclocheilus anshuiensis. The sequence goes on along the minus strand of NW_015547666.1, from coordinate 1,374,206 downwards.
CAGAGCCATTTCAGTTTTTGATTAAAGTTTACGATGGCAGACCTTTTTTTTTCAGTGTATTGACTTGCACGGTTCAATTGTTCACCAGAAGACTAGTAATGTGCACTAAAAAAGTAAGTAGGGTCATTTGTGATTTCATGATGACTTTTTCAACAATCATGTTCAATACCATTGGCAATACTACCATATACTGTATACTGCCATATAGATATTTTAATATCTCAAAATTTTTTGTCCATCCATTTTTTTCAAGGCAATCATTATTTCAAGCTTTGAGAGGTTTAATCCAAGTCTTCTAAAAAGACATGTTCGCTCTATATGATGAACAATTTTATTTACATACATATAAACATTGATAAATTACAATTACAGAAATCTCAATCTTAAACATTTGCTCATTCTGTGTATTTGTGTCTTTAAAATAGGGAAACTTTGTTGCAAAAGCTTACAGCACAAGAAAGCTTGATTTCAACTTTGATTTCAAACTGAATTGAATTTACAAAAAAAGACAAGTACACAGTCAGTAATAAAATGATAAAACAAATGACCTCAATTCAGTTGAGGTATTTGAAATATGACAACACTGATTTTTTTATAAGCAGTGATTTAAGAGCCATATACAGTATGTTAGGCCTATTTATTTAGATAAATGGAACATTAGATGGCTTTGACCTGTAATGACTGTACAATGTAGTGATGCAGTTAGGCACATTAGGATATTTATATGTACAAATCAGACAAATATCCCATTCCAAAACATTTCTAGCATAAACTTACATTGTAAAGAAATTAAAGTTCCATCTTTGACTGTTGAAAGACTTTCTGGTGCATTTCACTTACAGCCAATAACATTTCCAGTTGGATTTTCATCAGTCAGGCGTGGATCTATTCTGTATAAAGTTTAATCCAGGAGCAAAGAGCACAAAAAGCACGGAGAGATCGCAATTGCACACAGTCTGCGCACAAGCAGTGTCGGAGTGAGAGGACAGGCAGTTCATTTGTATAAGTTAGGCCTATTTGAGAGCTTGCACCCAGTTTTCTGCGATTACATGACTGTTACAATAAAGTGCTTGCCACATTTGCATGGGAATTATTAAAATTATGCGGAATACCTGCAATCCCGCGCGGACATTCAGACTCTGTAATCGACAGGAGGCGGATGCGTGTCAAACTCACTGTCGGAGAGGAAAGAGAGACGCAGCTTGTATCGGTGCATATACGGTAGATAATGTGGAAAATGAGTAATGGAACCGTGTCAGATATTACAGTATCGGTATCAAAATATAGATATTTATGATAACACTACCATGTAGTTTGTTTCTTCAAACTTTGAGTCCATAGATTACACTGAGCTCCCTCGCTGTCCAATCAGCTCTTCACCTGCTGCAGCGGCAGCTTTTCCCGGTTCAGATATCAGGGCTTCTATTGGTCCGTTTAAGGTCGGATATCTTTATTGCCTACTGAAGTGCCGTCAAAGGTTTGAATATCAATTCAAATTGTGGGCGTACTCAGTAACGAACTATGATCAAAAAGTAACAAAGTAGATTATTTTGCTTAATTTGTACTTAAGTAAAAGTACAGCTTTAAAAATATACTCAAAATGATATACCTCCACCACTGCTTATTAGACTTTCAATTCTTAGACCACTTGTTATCACATTTCTTGGGATGGACTCTTTTTAGTAGCCACCTCCCAAACATACCAAACATTGTAGCAACTGCATAGCAATGATTGTGCATGATCAAACAAGTCATTAAATGGAAATATATGTTACTGCTTTGCTATTATTTATAAAATGGATTGTGATTTTTAAATCAAACATTAAGCTTGAGTTTCATATGTGTTTGATGTGACAACAGTTTAGAAAATCACTTTTTTTTTCTCTAATAAAGACAAAATAAACTCCTCTGTGGTGCCATCCCTACAGTCACATAATAAATAAGGCATACACGATATCTCTCATGGTTTAAATTTAAGATTAGTGGGAATAAATGTAATGATTTGTTGAAATATTACCAGCATAACAAGCATGCATCCTACACTAAACGGCAAATAATAATACTTATGTTTGGTCCTCAGAGATCTGTCATTTCACAAATTCAATTTCACACAAAATTGCAGTCGGTCCCTCAAACACAAAACAGCAGCAAGCATGCCGTAAATAGATACGGCAAAACTATTTAACGCAAATAGTTTTCCCATTTACTTCAAATCATATTTCTACCCCATTTTCTGTCTCAGGAGCTGCAAACATCACACACGGATAGAAAAGTTCCCTTCTGAGAGGAACGCAAACCTCTTACTAACATTTGAGGCTGTATTATTCTGTCGCCATATGCTTATTTGTTCCTGTCAGTAATACAATATCTCTATGTTAGTGGCAATGAAGTGAGATGAAATAGGCTCAACAGATTCTTAACAAGGCATTAGGGGGTCTATAGGGACTGCTCGCACAGAAGTCCATTACTTAGCCACTGGGTCATATATCTTTTGCTGCAGATGGCTTTCTCTTTTAAGTGTCACCTGACACCATTGCTTCCACCATCACAGGCTTTGCTTTGCTTTTAAACTACTGTATAGTGGTTAAGACTGCTGAAGTAACCAATACAATGACATAATGCACCAATTCTGGATTGAGGTATAAGACAAATAACAGAATTTTGATTGAGAAGTTGGTAAAAACTGTTAGAAAACAGGTGAACCTTATATGGGCAAGCATTGCAATTACAGTTGCTGATTAGGGGTTTATTCTGGATTTAAATCAGGGACGGGGACAAAGAGTTTTAATGCACTAAAGATACTTATATAAAAACTTCAAATAAACTCTTCTGAATTCATACAATAGCTTAAAAGCTATAGTAAAAGACGGCTTTCATTAATTATCTTTTATTTTTTTTACTGTTTTTGAAAGAAGTAGCTTATGCTCACCAAGGCGGCCTTTATTGGTTAAACAAAAAAAAAAAGTAATATTGTGAAATATTATTACATTTTTAAAAAACTGCTGTAACGGGGCGAACGAGACGTGAGACGTGCGGATCCATACGCAAAGCTTTATTCATAGACATGGTCTTAGACAGGCAAGGTAGAGCATCAGCAAACAGATATGTATAAGACAAGACAGAGTATTCCTAGGGCTGGCGTAGGTCATCGATCGGCGAACAGATTCCAGAGGGCTTGACAAGAGGGGTAATCCAGACACATGAGCAATAGTACAAACAGAGTCCGAGCGGCGAGACAAGGGTTAATCCAAGATACACAGGCAGGAATAAGGAAACAGGAAACAAGGCAACACGAAATGACTAGACTAAACTATAACTAGAAACTAGGCTCCATAAAGCAGCTATCACTAGGTGAGTGATAAACGCAGAACAATACTAGAGACTACACAGAAACACGGAATGGCTCGGTAAAGCAGCTTAAACTAGGAGAGTGATAAATGCAGAACAATACTCGGTGACTTGAGCAGGATCTGAGTGGGTGTTATATAATGTGTGTAATAGCTTTCAGGTGAGCGTGTGATTGGTTACAGCTGTGTGCAATGGATGATGGGAAATGTAGTCCGGAGTGACATGTAAAAGTCTGTGTGGTGTGAGAGTCAATGTAGTGAGCACGTGACCTCTGGTGGTGAGTGAACGGAAGTTCATAGACTGGATCCGTGACATAGCCCCCCCTTCCAGAAGCTCCTAATTCAAAATAATCCTGGAGGGCGGTGGAGCAAAGGCGGAACAGGGGGAGGGACGGAGGGCCAGGTCCAGCAGAGCAGGATGCCCAGGCAGAGCAGAGAACCAGGGTGAAGCCGGCAGAGCAGGAAACTAGGACAGATCCAGCAGTATGGGAACTAAAGACCACCACGACGGAGCAGTCTGAGAAGCAGACCACCACGGCAGAGCAGAAGACCACCACGGCGGAGCAGACGGTACAGAAGACCAACACGGCGGAGCAGACGGAGCAGAAACCACTGGTAGAGACTGTGACCTAGGGAAAACTGAGACACAAGAAACAGAGAGAGCATATACGGTCTCAAGGACCAAGGCAGGGAACACAAGAAGTCCATCAATCTTTTCCCTGGTGACAACTGAGTGGGCAGACAGTTCATAAGCAAGCACACTGATCAAAACGGGACAGGCAGACAGTTCAAAATTGAACTCTTTGACTGGAACTGGACAGGAAGACAGTTCAAAATCAGACTCATTGACTGGACCAGGACAGGCAGATAGTTCAAAATTTGACTCATTGACTGGAACTGGACAGGAAAACAGTTCATAAACAGACTCCCTAATTAGGACTGGCAAGACAGACAGTTCAGGCACATTTGGAGAAACAGAAGAAGCAGACAGTTCATGAATGGTCTCTATGGCAGTGACAGGGTTAAAGGGATAAACGTATAGTGCATTTACAGTTTCTGGGCTCACAACTGGACTAATGGAGCAGATAACAGGTTTCTTGTTGGGAACTGGTCAGACAGATGATTCAACCTTAGTCTCATTAGGGGAAATGGGACAGACAGACAATTCAAAACCTGATTCATAGGTTGATCCTGGACAGACTGACAGTTCATGTTCAGACAGATTGACAGAAACGGGCAAGACAAAATCAGCATCTAGACAGACAGACAGATCACAATCAGCCTCCAAGGCTGATTCAGAACAGGACGTGAGTTCAGAGATGGCCTCATCGGCCGATTCAGAGCAAAGCAAGAGTTCACTGCCGGCCTCCATAGCCGTGACAGGACAGGCAGAGAGTTCACA
>NW_015547666.1:1347227-1369321 GCF_001515605.1 Sinocyclocheilus anshuiensis | reverse complement strand
AGGACAGTCAGAGAGTTCACAGACGGCCTTCATAGCCGTGACAGGACAGGACGAGAGTTCAAAGGCGGCCTCCATAGCCGCGACAGGACAGGACGAGGGTTCACAGACGGCCTCCATAGCCACGAAAGGACAGGCAGAGAATTCACAGACGGCCTCCATAGCCGTGACAGGACAGGACGAGGGTTCATGGGCGGCCTCCATAGCCGCGACAGGACAGGCAGAGAGTTCACAGACGGCCTCCATAGCCATGACAGGACAGGCAGAGAATTCACAGAAGGCCTCCATAGCCGTGACAGGACAGGACGAGGGTTCATAGGCAGCCTCCATAGCCGTGACAGGACAGGACGAGGGTTCATAGGCAGCCTCCATAGCCGTGACAGGACAGGACGAGGACCTCTGGAGGTTCTACAGCAATACCAGCAGGAAACAGCGAGAGTTCATTAACATTCTCCTTAACAGGACAGGTACAGCGTTCATCAACGGTTCCTTTGACTGCGACATGACAGGCTGAAGGTGCATTGCTGGGCGCCACCACCGCGCAAGGAGCTGAAGCGAGCACCGCCATCTCGGGAGGTTCTGCAGCATGGGCCGCCACCTCTGGAGAAGCTACAGCGGGCGCCATCACCTCGGGGAACACGGCAGTGTGCACCACTACCTCGGGAGGATCTGCAGCATCAGCCGCGACCTCGGGAGACATCACAGTGGCCGCTGCCGTCTCTAAAGTTTCAGTGGTGGTGTATGCAGCCCAAATACACCATAAAGCGATCCCCATTGTGGGAAGCGCTACAGACAGGGGAAATAGTTCAGGAACTGGAGGGCTTGAGAGCGCTGGTTTAGGGATACCAGCTGCACATGCCGACACCAGCGGTGGGTCCTCCACGCTGGATACTGAAGAACAGTCCTTGAGGATCTGGGTGCAACAGACAGGAAGTGACAGGACTCTGAGAGAACAGACGTGATGTGACATGACTCTGGATCATCAGCTGTTATGTGACGATCAACTGTGACTTGACTTGCCTCATGAAGATCAGCTGTGACTAGACTTGACTCAGGAAGATCAGCTGTGACTAGACTTGACTCATGACGATCAACTGTGACTTGAATTGCCTCATGACAATCAACTGTGACTTGACTTGACTCATGATGATCAACTGTGACTTGACTCATGACGATCAGCTGTGACTCGAATTGACTCTATGACGATCAACTGTGACTTGATTTGACTCATGGATGGCAGCTGTGACATGACGGAGCGTTGTTGTGGCCGCCATTTTGTGAACGGGCTCCGCTGTCGCCACCATTATGTGAGCGAGTTCCGGTGCAGCCTCCATTACCGGCCCGATCGCGATATCGCGTTCCTTCTCCGCAACACCCACAGTAAATGAGGAGCCAACACACAACAAAGCATGGTCCATAAACTGACAGAGTGATGAACGCGGACCCTCGCGTCTAAGCTTAGACATCAGCGGTTGATTAATACCTTCACAATAAAACTCTATCAGCAAACAGTCCGGTAAATCAGAGTAAAAGGCAATGGATAAATACTCTTGAATATAGTCCTCGAGCGATCGTGTGCCCTGCTCAAGAGCTAATAACAGTCTTGCAGTGCTCATACCTGGCCAATGTTCATCAGAAAAGCTGCTGGATCCTTGTGTGGCTGAGTATTCTGTAACGGGGCGAACAAGACGCGAGACGTGCGTTTTTCAAAATTAATTTTAAAACACACTATTTAAAATTGGAAACTGGAATTTTTTTTCTCCAAATTTGATTTGAAAGCACTTTGAGCCACGATACTGTATGTATTCATTATAAAAAAAAAAAGAAAAAAAAAAGATATATATATATATATTCAGGATGCACATATAATGTTATATTATATATATTATTAAAATGTAAAACAACTGTTTTCTATTTTAATATATAAACATTTTATTTATTTATTTGATGGCAAAGCTGATTTTTCAGCAGCCATTACTCCAGTCTTTAGTGTCACATGATCCTTCAGAAATAATTTAAATATGCTGAAATATTATCAATGTTGAAAACATCTGTGCCTCTTAATATCTGTAACAGAGCGAACGAGACGTGAGACGTGCGGATCCATACGCAAAGCTTTATTCATAGACATGGTCATAGACAGGCAGGGTAGAGCATCAGCAAATAGATATGTATAAGACAAGACAAAGAGTATTCCTAGGGCTGGCGTAGGTCATCGATCGGTGAACAGATTCCAGAGGGCTTGACAAGAGGGGTAATTCAGAAACATGAGCAATAGTTCAGACGAGGTACAAACAGAGTCTGAGCGGCGAGACAAGGGTTAATCCAAGATACACAGGCAGGAATAAGGAAACAGGAAACAAGGCAACACGAAATGACTAGACTAAACTAGAACTAGAAACTAGGCTCCGTAAAGCAGCTATCACTAGGTGAGTGATAAACGCAGAACAATACTAGAGACTAAACAGAAACACGGAATGGCTCAGTAAAGCAGCTTACACTAGGAGAGTGATAAATGTAGAACAATACTCGGCGACTTGAGCAGGATCTGAGTGGGCGTTATATAATGTATGTAATAGCTTTCAGGTGAGCATGTGATTGGTTACAGCTGTGTGCAATCGGTGTGATGAATGATGGGAAATGTAGTCCGGAGTGACATGTAACAGGCTGTGTGGTGTGAGAGTCAATATGATGAATAGGCGACCTCTTGTGGCAGTCGGATGGAAGTCTATGGACAGAATTCATGACAACTGCCTTTTGTGTGAATTAATTTTAAAATGTAATTTATTCCTGTGATCAAAGCAGAATTTAATTACATCTGCAGTTTTCAGTGTCGCATGATCCTTCAGAAATCATTCTAATATGCTGATTTGCTGCTATTTATTAATAAATGTTGAAAACAATTGTGTTGTTCAATATTTTTTGTGGACACCATGATACATTTTTTTGTTGTTGTTTAAAAAACATCATTTATTTAAAATAGAAATAGTTTTTAACATTGTAAATATTTTTTACTGTCACTTTTGGCCAAATTAATGCATCAATTTAATATACCATTTTTCACTGAAATCTTTCTCTCCAGTGAACTGTTAACCTGCAAATGACTACAAAAGGATCACTGAGTCAGTAAGTGGAACTTGTGAATGAATCAGTCCAATGCATGACCTTTTTCAGTTTGATTTGTGAATTTCATCATCTGGTTAATCGAAAACAACCTGCGCATAAGAACTGGTTCATGGATCCAGTTACTGGATTGAGCTCACTAACTCGATCCCGTCGCAACAACAATGGGATGTAAAATAATACTATCTTGTGAACAATTCTTCCATGCATTTTGCATTTTTGAAAACTGAAAATTCTTAAAAAAAAAAAATAAATAGATTTTTAATTAGACATAATTTTCATTTGCGACAGGATGATTCATTTAGGAAGCATATTGCATGCATATTGATCTATGAAATGAAAAGCTTTGTGTAAATGAATAAAATACCACCATAACATGCTTTAGTGACTTGGATTTCAAGTTGAATGGCCTTCGTTGAGTTTACCAGCTTTCATCCTGGCATGTGTCAAAGACTCAGTGCCAGTGTTGATGTTATTACTGGCTGCAAAAGTAAGACTCTTTCAAAATTATCTCTTTTCAAATCCTCCTACTGATCGCACGAGCGTGTCAAGTATCCTTTGCCATTTCTCCAGACTGACTCAGACTCTAAACCAGGCCATAATTAATTGACAAAATGTAGATAGAAAGTATCACATTTCCTGATATATCCGCCTTAAACTGAATGCCAATAAAACATAAGCTCTAGCCCGATTTTCCACTTGGCTGATTGCTCTGCATGGTGCATGGAGCAATACTTCCATATCTATCATCTTTACAATGCTATAACCATCCGTTCAATCTGTCATATGGTAATAAAGCAACCTGCTGAACAACATTCAAGCACCCAATAACAGGAGATGCAGTTGCAACTGTGTGCTCATCATACTAGATATACTTGCATTGTCTTGTTTCAAGCTGTTTCACAGTAACTTCAATGCAAACAAGCATATATGCCATTTATTCCAGTTGTTTATGTACTGAACTGTCTGGAGTTATACAAATAAATTTGAAGACAAAATAACAAAATCAGTTTACCGTGACTTCGTAAAGCAATGTGACTGAGCGAACCAAAGAATCTGACACTGAACAATGACTTTGACGAGTCATTTAAACGGCGCGGTTTGGCATGCCTTAGGCGATAGAAAGGTTGTGGGCTGCAGAACCGGGTTTGCATGAAGAGCAGGGCATGCTGGGATAGAACAGCGGCCGAACAATAGAGTCATCCAGTGCCACTGACTTGTTTGTCAAATTAGGATATATTGTCACTTTAAATTCCCCCAAAGACCTCCCTCCATTATTTGAGTGGACTATTTCCGTTGTCGGCTGAGGAAACATTCTTTGTTCTTCTTTAAGATAAAAGGCACTTAATTACTTCCATTAATTAAGTTCGTCCTTCAGGATTTTCACTCACTTAATTGTGAATGTCTCCGGTGGACTATTCCTCTCTTATTAAAGTTTAACTGCCAATCTTGGCGCTTTTCTGATATATGACCATCAGCAGACGAAATCCTAGACGACGCTGTAACAATGTGACAACAGAAACTGTGTAGGTGTTGCATCAATCATTTACATCTATTTGCTTTTCAAGTATTTGATTTTTTTTAGATTCAGAAGATATTTCAATATGGTATTACTGTAGAAATGTTGTAAATTGCTGTCTTCTTCATTTTTTTGTTTGTATTGTGCTAGGATCTGAAGTTAGGTTTAACCGTTTTGAAAACAGTATGTAAATATGTGCAAACTGGCCTGTATAGGTACATAGAGTTTTGGTGGTGTTTGTGTCTAAGAGAGAAAATAATTTGTGTAAATTGAAAGATGCAGTCATTGAATGCCTTTTGTGCCAAAGATGATCCACAGATTAGCCCACGTTGGCTGCTGTTGTGCTCACTGTGGGGAGAGTTTTTTAAAAAAGTTATCTAAAAAGGGGGGAAAAAAAACCCTGCAATATGAAAACAGATTGCTTTCTTTATAAAAGAATGCTCCATAATGCTCAATTTGACAGCATAGGCTGTTCAATTACCACAGAAAATAAAAATAAATAAATCTAAAAGTAAAAATAAACTTGCATTTAAAAACTGAAATGTGAAGCTTGTATCCATATATAAATAAACGATTTATTACATGAATGATTCAGTAATAACTTGTTTATTGTTTGAGTTACACACATAATATTTGAGGTAGGTCTACATTTTAAGGTTGCTGAACTTCTGGTTATGCATTACTCAAGTAATTCCTTCTGAAAAAGAAGTGCACATAATTATAAATGTGCAGTTGCAGTGTATTTTAAATGAATGAATGAATGAATGAATGAAAACTGTACTTGCAGATAATATAATGTTTATAAAATAAAAGGCCACTTAAGTGTACTTAAAAAAAAAGAGTACACTTTCATGACTATGTTTCTTAACACATCTAACCCTTCTAAACTTTTCGTAAAAGGGTCACACATTAGCTGCTCATGGTATTTTTTGACAGGGAACATGAATAGTGTACCTTTTTGATAAAATGAAAAAATCGAATAAAAGCAAAAAAAAAAAAAAGAAAAAACTTTTGCAACTTCAGAACAGTAAAAATCTGCACATTGCAACATAAGGAGAATATGGAGAATTTGACTGTGGGATTTTCATGATCATTTTTCATATTTGAACCAGATGCTGACAAATGCTGTCAATAGAACTAATTAACTAATTTAAAGGTGGGGTAAGTGATTTCTGGTAGCCAATGTTGACATTTGAAATCACCAAAACAAACATGCCCCTACCCCAAAAGTGTCTCACCCCTATTTTGATAGCTCCACCCCACACATACGTACGCAACCCAGGCAACAATTAGTTCTGTGAAACAAAGCAAAACCAATGTTACACCGTGTCTACACCGGATGCGAGTGGCGCGGCGCGACAAGATACTATGGAACTCATTATAATTAGTGATGCTGTCTACACCATAGATATATATATACATATCTATTGTCTACACTGGATGCAAAACCAATGTTACACCGTGTCTACACCGGATGCGAGTGGCGCGGCGCGACAAGATACTATGGAACTCATTATAATTAGTGATGCTGTCTACACCATAGATATATATATACATATCTATTGTCTACACTGGATGTGGCGCGGCACGACACAACAAATCCCCGACAGAAAACTGCTGCTGCGTTCTATTCATGACGTGTTGACACAAATTTCAAATGATTTTCAACGGTAGCTTTGTCACATCCAGTGTGCTAGACAGACAGCTGTTGCGGCGCAGACACGGTGTTACTCACCTATCGAGAAGAAACAAAGCAACCTCGGCATCCGATCGCAGGCCTTCCGCTCTTTGAGTTCTCTCCAGCGCTGGAAAGCTGATCCGATATTTACACGGGTCCTACTTCTTGCCTTAAGCCTTCTTTTGTTCTGCAGACGTTTTCCTCTTTTGTTTTTTATCTCTATCTTTCTGTCGCTCTGCTCGGCTAATGTCCGTCCTGTGCACTGAACTCTCTCTCCTCCACATCATGAGTAGACACGCCCCTTACTGCTGATTGGCTACAAGTTTGTTTTGCTAGTCGGCCCGAATCAGTTTTCTAAAGCGTTTTTGAAAAATTGCTTACCCCACCTTTAATAAAAAATCTATGATGATATGCAGCTGTACTTATGCACTTTATTGCATGGTAAATTAAGACCTTGACTGATGCAGGTAGATCATGACAGTCTAAACTTCTCACTAATAATGAACTTTTCACACAACAAACCGTCTAGAACAAATACCCTCAGTTTGCCATTCTGCTCCAGTGTCCTCTCAAGAACCCTGTCACCAGACGTTTCACTCAGCAGACGTCTGTACAAAGCCTGCTGAGCTAAACACTTCTGTCAGGCTGTCGCCCAAAGATGTTTATGTGGCCCACTCCTTCACTTAGTCACAGATTTTATTCAAATGAGATGCTCATGCTTTGACGCATATTGCGCTTTGCACCCAAAGCTGTGCAAATATGCAAAACAAACCTTTTCAAGTTTACCAAAAAAGAAACGATGAATATAAAACTCCAAATATTTGAGGCTAGAGGAAACGTGTCAATGTTGTCAGAGTGTCCAGAATGTGTCTCAGAGGGGGATCCATCTCGTCACCCGAAAAGAGTGAATTTGTGACATTATTGGCTGAGTGACATGAAAAGAATAGACGAATCAGGGGTTGTCAGGCTGTGAATGGAGACGGGGTTCTTTCATTGTGAACAAGATTCATTCACAGGCCAAAAAATGTGGGTCTGTGCTGAAACAGAACCATGTTCTCGTTTAAATTATTATTTGACTTTCCCATGGTCCCCGAGCTCCCCTCTGTATAATAAAGAGAGACAGTTTGACAGACGAGAGGAACTGCAGGACTTCCAGACCCCAGGCTACAGATCTGGCTAAATTTAGCCCTTCCTCATCCAGCTGTCGCCACAGGTGGAGAGTGATCTAGACTCGACCCCCCATCCACCCCAAAAACTGTACACATCGTACCCCACACAGAGCAAAAATATCAGGTTTTATGTGACTCCATGAAATGTAACTTTTACTTATGTGTCTTTTATGTGTCTTTTACTTGTTTTAAATAAAATAAAATTCATTTTAAGATTCACTTGATCAAAAAATGCCAAAAAATCAGTCTGTGGGATTTTCATGAGAATGTCAACATACTGTTTGGATATACACAATAATTCATATGTCCTTGTGCGAAAATGATGCATTTATATGGCTCTGTCTCCCCCTTGTGGATATGATGTGACAACAGCCCTCATAATTTTCATAATAATTCATACTTTTTGCCCTCAAAATGTTCCTAGTATTACAAAATGACACAACTTAACGTCAAAGTATTACTATTTCAAAATGCAACTCAGGCATTACATCTGAATTGAGTGTCTATTTATTTCATTACAATGATCAAAATATTAATTGATACAACTGCTCAAAATGCTACGAAACTGTTGCATTACTTTTGAAGCATAGTTTTTTTTTTTTTTATGGAAAATGATGAACAATATTACATGTTTAGATTATGAAAGTGAAGCAGCTGAGAACTGAGTATGTTCAGGTATGAACAGTTTCAAGATGCCTGTTGATGGGAGAGAAAAAAAAAAAATCCCCCAAAATTCTATATCATTGTTATCAGTATTTGTTTTTCCTACAGTGAATGGAACCAGCAGTACGGAAAAATCAATTTAAGACGTAATAAAACAGACGATGAACACTATTGTTAGAGGGTGATAGAAGCTGATGAAAACCATTCATATCTTTGGATGAGGCAGGCTTTAACCCTGGCCAAGACATGGAGGAGAGGTTGAGAGTGGCCCAGAACGGTGTTCTCTGGAGGGCCTGACCACCCTCCACTGAATGTGATTTTGAGTGAACCCCAAAGCAAAATCAGTGCATTGGGCCCAGAATTCCTAGCGATGGCACTGAGAGCAAACATGGTTTCAGGCCCATCCACAGTTTATCACCTTGTACTGACCCCCATGCTCCCCTTTCCTTACTGTAACCCTGAGGACTGAGGAATTTTTCTCCACATGGAGGTGGAAGGTTCACAATAGGCCCCCTCACAAACAAGTCACTCTTCTCATGGCTATAGATGATGCATGCAATGACATCACAGGAGGAGACCAATGTCAGGCCTATATTTGCCATGCCAGAAGATTTTTTCCCCCAAGATGTTTAGCTAATGAAAACATCCATTATGATGTGGATTAGAACCTGTGGCCAAAAATACAGGGTTGATAAAAACATAGAAGTCCAGTGAGGAACACTCCAGTTGACATTTTACTGTAGGCCTAAGTTCTTTGAAAAACCTATTGTGAGTTGATTATTTCATCAATAATTTTCAAATTTTGTGTAGTTACGGTTATGGACTTTTGTTTGTGTTCCTGTTCTCCTGCCTTAGTCTTCCTTTGACCTAGTTTTCCTGAGTTGCCCTGATTAGTTAATTTGGTTCCACCTGTGTTTATTAATTATCTCATTTGTCATTTAGTACTTAAGTCCTGTGTTCTCCCCGTTTTTTTTGTCTGCTATTTGTTGTTGTTATGTCGATGTGTGCTACCCTTTACTCTTGGATTATTTCTGTGGATATTTCATTAAAGACTTTATTTGGATTTCGCCTGCGTCGTGCGCTTTTAATAGCACCCTACCGTAACAGAATAGCAGACCCTCAAAGTGAGTAATTCTAGTGGCGTTTTTCTTTCTTTTTTGTTTTGTTTCTCCCCTCTCCCGGAATGGATATCCCAGCCGTGCCTGGAGCAACAGGACCGTTCGCTGGAGGACCATACCAGGGACTTTGTAGATCTGGCGTGCCTTACACACTTCCCTGACCGCTCACTCAGGGTATTCTATCATACCAGCCTTAGCGAGCGGTGTAAGGCACGCCTGCCAGCGACCAGTCCCAAGGAGGATTTCGCCACTTTTGTGGAGTGGGTGCTGGAGAGAAATGGACTGAATTTCTCCGTCTGCCCCGTCGAGGAAGACATCTCCAGCCCCACTCACGAACCAGAGACCAGTCAGTCGTCATCCCGCTGCACGGAGCTATTGCCTGAGCCCGCTGCGACACGAGAGCCAGTGTGCAAAGCCGCGACTGAGCTAATCATCGCCCCGGAGCATGAGCCTCAAGCATCGTCTGACCAACTGCGTGAGCCGGCAACATCGTCCATTTCCGAGGGAGTTTTGGTGGAGATCGAGGGCTTGGAGGGAAGCCCCGCCCACGCTCCCGTTCCTGGGCTCCTCTTCTACCAGCTCAGTCTCCGTCAGTCGGCCCCCTGGTGTTGTCAGCCCTATCTGCACCATGGCTCCTCCCACCGTCAACTCCACCGTGGGCCGCTATCCTGGCTGGCCTCTGGAGCTCTAGGTCTCCACCTCCAGCGGCTCAGTCTCCATCAGCCAGTCCCCTGGTGTTGTCGAACCCTTCTCCACCATGGCTCCTGGCTCCTCCCTGGTTCCTGCCTCCATCCACTCCGCCCTGGTCCTATGGACTATGCCCCTTTCCCGTTGCCTGCCGCTCACCTGCCCCACGCCCGCCTCCTGAACCCCCACCCTCCCTCCTCTGTTGGACTGCTTTTGTCGGCGCGAAGACACGCCGTTCCGGGAGGGGGCAAACTGTCACGGTTGTGGACTTTTGTTTGTGTTCCTGTTCTCCTGCCTTAGTCTTCCTTTGACCTAGTTTTCCTGAGTTGCCCTGATTAGTTAATTTGGTTCCACCTGTGTTTATTAATTATCTCATTTGTCATTTAGTACTTAAGTCCTGTGTTCTCCCCGATTTCTTTGTCTGCTATTTGTTATGTCGATGTGTGCTACCCTTTACTCTTGGATTATTTCTGTGGATTTCTCATTAAAGACTTTATTTGGATTTCTCCCGCGTCGTGCGCTTTTAATAGCACCCTACTGTAACATGTAGAACCATAAACCAATAGAACCAATGAATAAACCATAGAACCAATAAATGTGTAAAACCATAATGAAAGCTGCATCATGTGTTTTGAACAGCTATATTTAATGACTGTACTAACCACTACACAGTGAAACTATGTGTGTGGGTGATCTAAAGTAATATTCCTATGATATTTCATAATAAATGAGTTTTTTTAACAAATGCTTCTGCAAATGCAAGGATTCTTTAAAGATAAAAACGCAATATGCAAAGTTTTGAACTTTGGACAGCCTGTGTTACAAATAATGACTGTTTTGAGTTTTGTGTCTAGAGTTTTGAAAAATGACATGAAGGTTCTGTTATTAGTGCAAAAAATGACTGTAAAAAAAATTAAATAAAATCAATATAAATAATATTTGTGTAGTGTCAGATTGTAACCCGAAGGTTGTGGGTTCAAGTCTCATACCGACAGGGATTGTAGGTGGGGAGAGTGAGTAACCAGCGCCCTCCTCGTCCCTCAATACCACAACTGAGGTGAGACCCTTGAGCAAGGCACCGAACCCCCAACTGCCCCCAAATGGAAGAAAATTAAACTGGCTTCTGGTGCCACTCAGTGGTAACCTGCAGGCACAAATTGTTCTCGTGTTGTCTTTTTTCTTCTGAGACCAACTTGTGTCTTTGTCTTTCTTCATGTAGCTCAACATCTTTTTCTTTAGTCCTAGCAGTATGTCCAGGGGCCCTAAGGAGCCACATGTTTTCAGGGGTCTGCTCTCTTCAGCCACATGTTCAGAGAGGTTCCTCACACCTCAAGCAACTTTTTCCACATATGGCAATTTAAAAGTAACTATGTTTTGGTGGTCTACACTACATAGCTTTTGACACTCTGGTGGTTGAGACGAAACACTGCAATTTAACAAAGGAACCATAATTATGGGTGTTTTGAGGCGACTCAGAAAAGTAATTTCTAGGGGGAAAAAATGTGTAGATGATATTTATGATATTTTATTTGATATTTTACCTAAAACAATCAGATTCAGATATTCTTAAGTGTGACAAGTGTCCAGATGAATTTTGGGGCCACTATAACAATGATTATGTCATATGGTCATTTCTCATTTATGTATGTATGTATGTATGTATGTACGTATGTATTTATTTTATTTGTTTGTTTTCAATTTAAATTCGGATTTTATTACTTTTATGTTGTGTCTCCAAAAAAAGAAAAAAGAAAAAGAGAAGAGAAGACGTTATACAAACCAAATGCAGTTATTTCTACTATGCCTAATGTTTTGCGGCAGTTTATCTGCAATTCAGAGTTTACAGTATGCACCACATTTTAATTGTAGTATTATTGACAATTCAGGTGAAATATTTTGAAATTTGAAATGTATTCATTCTTTCTTTCTTTCTTTCTTTCTTTCTTTCTTTATGTTAGGACACACAATATCTATTTAGAGGTATATTAATTATTTGAAGTTGCATGCCCTCTGCTGGTGACTGCTGCAGCTGGAATGAGGAAAGACTGCTGTGCCAGTCTATCAGAGCCTGCAAGTTATTTCAAGTTGTCAATCTTGTTGCCGCTCGTTCTATTTACAATTATATATTGGATAAAGACACACTTATTTCTTCTCATTACTTAAATCAGCCTAGGGAAGTACATCCCTCTGCCCATATTTGTACAACTCCGAGAACATACCTACAGTTTACAAACAATTCACTGCAGTTTCCAGCTGAAAAGAATGCTACAGGTAGTAAAGCTACAAAACCTTTATTTATTTATCCATAACTATTATTATTATGATTATGGGGGCAAATTATCTATTAATAAAGACTTATTTTCTTGTGGTCCCTTGCACAGTACTATGTTATGAGCTCAAGAAGCTTTTACCATGCACATGATTTGTAAATGAGTACATTTTCACATTTGCATCATGTAAACAACTCCATATGTGTGGCTTTTCTGATGTAGTAAACTTGCTCAGTAGCGCACCCGTTACGGCATTGCACTTGTTCAAAATTCAAAGACATGTAGAAGGAAGCTGTTTTTATCTTGTGTTTGCGTTTCTTAAAACTATCGGTTAGGTTTAGGGAAGGGTTTAGTTTAGTTTAGTGTAGAAGGTATGTTACTTTTAAAGGGGTCATATGATGCAATTTCAAATTTTCCTTTCTCTAGTTTGCTAACAGATACTTTTACCACTAGATGGCAATATGGTACATTTTCCCCCATGCAGCACATGATCATTTTCTTTCTTTATTCATTCAAAAATATTGAATTAAAATTGAAATCATAATTCATCATAATTCAAACTAAGCCCTGCATCATCCATATAATTATATTATGTAACAAACTTTAAGTTAAATGTATTGAATGTATTGCACTATTACTAATGCCAACACAAATGTAAACATGAATATAGTTAACATGGTAATAATAATAATAATAATAATAATAATAATGATAATAATGATAATAATAACTGATTATTTGGGGGGAAAAAACTCACTCACTTTTACTCCTTCTAGTTAAACTGTTAAAGAGGAGATGAAACTGATATTCACATAGAGCGCTTATTCTCATTAATACGACAGTAAAAGGATGGTGTAAATCTATTATTCCATCTTAAAGTGATGAGACATTTTCAAGATCAAGTTTTAATCTTGCTCTTATAATCAATCATGTGTGGCTAAATTAAACTGCAAACTGAGAGCAAAAGTAATTGAAGCTTTCCTTAGATACATATCATTTTATTCAGATTTCATTAAACACCAACGTCTAACCTTAAATGACCTCCATGGTACAAAGCAATCTTTATAAATGATCTAAAAGATCAGTACTGTACATGGCAGATTGTGTGCTAGTTGAAAATGTCTTTAAATTACAATCCAGCTGCTGAAAAAAGGAGAAATCCCTATAAGTTTACATAAAGTCTGTTGTTGTTGTTGTTTTTAATAATACTGTACATATTTTAGTATGAATTAATTATAGTCCATACAACATTTGGCCTAAAATGCCACATATACCCAATTTTATTTAGCTTAATTTATACCATATTAAAATTTATATTTATTATATTAACTTTTATTTTATAGTGTACACAATGAAAAACCATAGCCTTAAATCGTTACTAACCAATCCTGTTTCCAAATTGTCTTTCTGTGTCATGTGCTTTTGCTCTTTTCTAATGTAAGTCTGTGGAGAATATGTGTGTTTGGATAGTTTTAAATGCAACTGTACAGACATTGTTCAAAAACAAGGTAAAACATTGCAGGGTCACTTATAATAGCAACACAAGGAACCCAGAGAGGACAAAAGTGAAATAGTTTTTCCAAATCTTTAAATAAATATTATTAAATAAACTGCTCCGTCCACTTACTCTGCACTTATCAGTTGAAACTGATTTCGAATAAAGCTTTTCTCTTTTTCTTTGAGAATTGTTTCTGATCCTATTTTTAACCATGCATTTAAAATTTCTTTAAAAGAAACGACAGATAAAAATGTCATTTTATTCCAGCATACTGAAGAATAATATCCAATCAATCTGTATGATTTTATTCAAAATTATGCTGTTCACAGTTAATTGTAGTGGGATGGGATGTTAGACTGGTCTAATTCAGCCATAACCAAGGAGAGGAATTCAAGCGAAGGGTAAATTAATGATGGAATCATTTATTCAAATTCCTCTTCCTGTCATTTCAATTCAAATCGAAAGGGAGCCAATTCTACAATTATTAACTGTGTCCAGCTCTGATGGATTAAGGTATGTTAGTGTCACAGATACCACTAAATGTGTCAAATAGCAGAAAAAGGAAGAGGAAGGTGATGTGTGAAAGTAGATCTCAGTTCTTCATTGATGGACATTTAAATCTAGACATGTTTTCTTAACAGACTTTGTTCTGACTTTGACATTTTTGCAAGGAACTTGTTATTAACGAAGAAATGCTTTATTATATTATAGCAGATGTTTTAGTATATTACTATTAATTTTTGATTGATTGGCTCCAAAATCATGAAATGATGATATGCAGCTCCGTAGTGATTGGACAAATTTATGACTCAAACAAAGGTCTGTCCAGAATTGACTGTCCATGAGCAAAGATGGCAGCAAGCAGGTAGCCTACTTAAGGGGCCGTTCACATATCGCTTTTTTTGCGCGCTCAAGTTCGTTATTTCAAATGTAGACGCGCGGCAGGCTCATAACGCGCCTCATTTTTTCCAGGCGCGTCCGCGCCGCATCGAGATAAAAACATTTAAACTTTTCAGAATGCCGCAAGCGCACCGCGGGTCATGTGACAAGAACCAACCAATCAGCTTCATCCTTTCCCTTAACAACATTGAAAGCTCAGCCAAGATGAAGGAACAGCAGATCAACAGCAGATAGCCATTTTTAAATAAATTTAGTAGCAGAGCTACTGCAAGCGATTTTTAGTGCTGCAAATCTATTTATCCTTTGCTGAAACTTCCACGTCTTCATGGAGAGCGCAGGTCATGGTTGCTTAGCAATGGCAGACGCCTCCGTAGCGCAAGCGTCAGCCGAGCAACTGCCATTAAACTATATTAAAACAGATAGCTTACTTATTGTATTAAAGACCCTCTTGAAGCAGATTTTCTTGTACATTCCTCACTTTTCCTTCAGGTGCAATTTGCAAAAAAAAAAAAAAAAACATCGGAAAATGAGCAGTCAGCACAAAAAAAAAATTTTCATTATAGAGTATTTGTGTCAATTTCATTATCCAGCAAGAAAACAAGGACAATCGAGGGTGAAATACTGATTTCATCTTGACCTACAATTGTTTTTGGTAGACACTAATATTCAAGAAATGCCAGTTTCAGGTTTCCAAATGTATGTATAAATTTAAAACATAACTGCGACAGCAGAGAGCAAAACAAATGTTTCTCAGGCACTGAATGGTATGTACATAGACACTCAATTTAAATAAAGCTAATTTATATTGAGATACATAATGGAATGTGTGGAGGTAATTTAGGTTTTTGTGTAGTTTAATCAAAAGCACATTTATTATTTTTGAAGGTAATTTATGTATTTATTCACTGATTGGTTTATTCATTTGTTGCTAGTTTTCTGTGTTTAAAAGAGCATCATAATTCCATATTGATTCTTTTTTTTTCTTCTTCATTTTTCACACTTATACTTCTATCTGCCTAAACTCAAAGAGTAATGTTGAGGTTGATACGTTTAGTTTGTGGGAGAGAAAGAAAACTTGTCACACTATTTGAATCAAACTGCTTCATAGAGTGATGAATGCTGCAGTTTACATCCTCCTATGCAAAAACCTGCTGTTGCCTGCAGAAAGAGACTGTATATCTGCAGTGCCAGTCACAATCTTCCCCTAGCAAGAATGATTCACCAGGATCAACACTGTGGTGTAAGAATACTCAATAGGCACAAAAGGCAATCCCCCTCTTTTAGCTGGCCAGAAAATCCCATAAAAAAGTGCTGACTTTGAGAGTGTGGCAGTGCTGGTGACCCTAAGTGAAGTTTTTATTGCATTGTCTCCCATTCAGCTCCCGTTGATCCTAAAACTAGTCAAAGGAAAGCCTAACATTCAGTATCTGGGAAGCACAGCTCTATTTTGTCCAACAGATTTTAGGATTAACATTTACGGCTCTAGCTCTCAAATGAACTCAAAGTTAAAGCTGTAAGTGACAATAAGGACATTTTTGAAGTGTGCTTACAATATTAAGCAGTGAAATATAGAGTTGGACACAATTCATTATTTAAAATGGACCTTTCTATTTATTATTTTAGTTTCTTGCAGTCTCTTTTTTTTCTAATTAAGTTCAATGTTTGTGGAGTAGGTGCTGGTGAACAGTGGGTTGGCGTTCACCGTCTGTCCCGCTCAGGAGGACATTGCCAGCCCCACTCTGGATCCAGAGCCCAGCCAGCCGCCTCCCACACACTGCACTGAGCCTTTGCCAGAGCCCACTGCAGATAAGGAGCTCGAGCCTGCCGCGATGCTAATGCCAGAGACAACACCTGAGACAATCATCGCCCTGGAGGCAAAGCCCAACAAAAAGTCTAACAGGTGTGTGAGCTGGTTACATCATCTGTCCCAGTGGGTGTGTTAGTGGAGTTCGAGGGAATGGAATGGAGCCTCACCCACATTTCCGCGGCTGAGAGTAAGCTACAGCTGGCCTCTGTAGGATACTGTGAGAATTTGGAATAGGAGAATTCTCATAATCTCCTGTCTCCACTGGTCCTGCCCAACTCCAAGTTTCCTGTGTCTCCAATGATCCCACCCATTTTCCCTCTTTCACCTCCTCTTCTTCTCGTCTTTCGGCCCTGCCCCCACTGGCTCCTGTCAGTCCCTCTGCTCCTTCTTCTTTGGTGCCTCCTAGTGCCATGGGTCCCCAGCTCCACCGTGGTGGCATGATCCTCTGGCTCCACCTCTAGCCACGACTCAGACTCAACCCCACGACCCTTCTGCTACACCTTGGCTCCTTGGTCCACCATCAGCCTACTGGCTCCACCACCTCTGCCTTGGTCAGGTGTCACACTGGTTCCGCCATTGGATTCCTGGCCTCCGGCTCTGCCCAACCCTCCATCCCTTCAGCTCCACCAGGTTCCGCACTCCCTCCGGGTCCATCTTTATCCTCAGTTGCTCCGGCACCACCAAGTTGCCGTCCAAGTCCCCGTCTCCTCCTCAATCCCCCAAGCCGTCAACTCTGCCTTTGCCCTCCAGACCAGCGGTGTCACCATGGCTCATCGGCTCTTTGGCTCTGCCTGGGTCTCCAACTCCATCAGCTCTGTTTCAGTCTATCGTCCCCCTGGTACCCCCCTGGTCCTGCATCATGCCTCCTCCCTCCCTCGACTCTGCCATGGGCATTCATCCAGGCTTTACTCTGGGCCCTTACTTGTTTCTTTCTGCCCTGGCTCCTCCCATGATCTAGGGCTGGGTGGTTTATCGACTTTGTACAATATATTGATATATTCTTTATAAGCAATATGGTATGAGGTAATATCGTTTTATATCGATACAGAGTAGTTTGACACGAGTGCATCTGAAAAATAGCAGAGGACATGGAGTAATCAGCTGCGGGCCAAGTGCATAATCCAATTTGTTTTTAACATGAGACACGCTTTATATTAAGGGCTTTAAAATAACTCGTAAGATGTAGTTAAAACATATTGTTTAAAGCGTCTCACCCCGTCAGATGCTCTGACAGAAAGTGTTGCTTACAGCTAGGCTACTTGTGCTGTTTAATCCGTTTAAAGGGTTAGTTCACCCAAAAATTTAAATTAGCCTGTGCTTTACTCACCCTCAAGGCATCCTAGGTGTATATGACTTTCTTATTTCAGATTAATCCAATTGGAGTTATATTAAAAATTGTCCTGGCTATTCTAAGCGTTATCATTGCAGTGGGGTGGGTGTTTCTGTTTAACAGTCCAAAAGACGTCAAATAAAGCTTGCGCATCCATAATAAAACGTGCCTCACATGGCTCCAGGGGGTGAATAAAGGCCTCCTGTAGCGAATCCATGCATTTTTGTAAGAAAAATATCCATATTTCAAACGTAATAAACACTTTTCTCTCACTTCTGCTGACTGTCATATGCGGAAGCCGTTCTGGCAGATGACGTAGGACGTATGTGCAGCGCACAGCGAGATATGCTAGTCTCGCGAGTTTGTTTACAGGGGCAAAAGAAGGAAAGTTTCCTTATTTTAGCAAAGGAAAACCAGTCTCATCTTGGCTTATATCGAAATCCTCCAACATTTTTACAATTCCTCGGTTTGTACTTCTAATTCATGACCGGTGTTTTGTTTTGTTCTCTCTCTGCATTCGTCACTAGTCACGCTACGCATACGTCCTACGTCATCCACCGCAACGGCTTCCGCGTATGACAGTTAGATGAAGTGAAAGAGAAGTGTTTATTACGTTTGAAATATGGATATGTTTCTTACAAAAACGCATGGATTCGCTACAGGCCTTTATTCACTCCCCGGAGCCATGTGAGGCACTTATTATGGATGCGTGTGCTTTATTTGACGTCTTTTGTACTGTACAGAAACACCCACTCACTGCAATGATAGAGCTTGGAATAGCCAGGACAATTTTTTATATAACTCAGATTGGATTCGTCTGAAAGAAGAAAGTCATATACACCTAGGATGCCTCGAGGGTGAGTGAAACACAGGCAAATTTTCATGAGCCTTCTGCACACGCTTCACTTCTAAATCTCACAGACTTCAGTGAACAGACGGAGCACAATAGAATAGGAGCACAATAATTCTGACTAAAATATAGATTTCGCTAAAATATTTGTGGGAGGACAATAAATATTTTGTCCCATATTTTGAAGTTTAAACCTACAAGTAAATGTATGATAGCACTAACTATAAAGTGACTGTAATGGGGATTATTTTTTTTTTATATATATAAATAAATATTTTTTTTAATCCAAATAGAACGCATAACAATACAGAGATATAAACCGTACACTGCAATTCAGCAAAAATCATCTGCTCATGTCCTGACCTTCACAAGCCCCTCGTTTTAAAGGAAAACTTGAAATCGCATCATATGACCCCTTTAAAAATATTAAGCATCAATAATTGGTTTTAATGCTGATAATAATACAAATCATTATGAATAACTGATTGTCAATAATAATAGAGTCAGCCTGGCATCACAAAAATCAATTACATTTTATAATATTTCACAATATTATTGTTTTACTGTATTTTTTAATCAAATAAGTGCAACCTTGATGAGCGTAAAAGACTTCTTTCAAATATATATATTAAAAAAAATCATATTATATCTTTATATTGCTTTTTTATAGTAGACAATAAATGTAAAAGCTGATGAAAAATCACTATTGCAATTGTCAAATTATATAGCCTCCAAACTGAATACAATATTTTTGAAATGGAAGCATATCTCGTCTCTGACTCTAAGGCAGAATGAAACGTGAATTATTTCCTTAGAATTAGAATTATAGAGCTCTGAATATCCATTTGTTTGCTTGTCTTGCCATACTTTGCCTTCATTTGGCATTCTGATCATGAAACAGTGACTAAATGTTTTCTTTGTGTCAGGGATGCTGCATCAAGGATGGTGAGTGCACTCCTGGCTATTATTCAAAATACAAAATATAGATTTGTATTATTATAATAAGATGTTTGTCTGACTTGGTTTGCAGTGACTGTAATCTTTTGGTTTCCATACATTCTTTTGAATAACTATTGACCTCTTTGTATTTAATGTTTCATTTAGAAGCTCTCAGAGAAGAGGTTTAAATGCAGGTCATTATCCAGTCCTTTCTGAATGCTCTAACACTGTAACTTTAATGTAGTATTTCTATAAAGGGGTATAATATACATTCAAGCATGGCATGGTTAAACCTGGGCACTTTTATTAGTTATTAACTATAACTTGTTGGACACTTATTTATAATGAATGAACCAATCTGATTTCCATCTTTGAAAATTGTAAGATTAATATTTTATCATCTACAATGGACTGCATAAATGACACAGTAATTTAATTTAAAAAATGTTGTTCATGTGAAGGGGGGGAAAAAACTTGCAGTCGTTACAGTTTCTAAACCTTTAGATCTTAAATAGCAGAGGAACAAAAAGTATGTTTGAAGTTGAAATCTGAAGCAAGAAACGTCAATTCCCATGCATGTTATTAGAAATACATCATTGACAATAATGTTGTCAATATATGTCAATGTCAGATTCCAAATTTGCAAAGTGTAAACAACCTTATACAAATAGACTGTATTTGTACAAACAGTTATTTATGTTTAATTAAAATAATTCGTTTTCATTTAGAACACTGCAAACAGAAAAACAGAAAATGTATTTACATGAACACAACACAGCTGTCCTTTAAATCTTCAGACATAAACAGGGAAGCTTTTATATAAACATGCATCACCAGCATAATTGGTCTTTAAGCAACTTGCAGCATTCAGGGTGATTAAAGGCATGAGGCAAGTTGCTTTTAGAGCATATTGATCCCCCAAAACAAGATTAATATCAAACTGAATGTATGCTGAATTGTGATGAAAACTTCTAGCTGTTTTTTTTTTCATGAGACAGGCAAAAATCTGTGGGATGATTATTTTACTGGCATTTATTGGCATCTAAATCTCAATGCTTTCAGCTGGATGTTCCTTCAGCACTGTCTATTGATTTCAAATATAAATGTCCCATTGGATATTCAAGATATGCATATACTGTAACTTTTAATGTAATAAATAAAGTTTTTTTTTTTTTTTTACTATATTTCTTAGACTCTAGTTTAATGTAATGGCTACCTGAATGCTTAAAAATGTATATTTTGCTAGACATTAATAAATAGTGTGCTATTCAATGAAAAGAAGTTATCATAAATGGTCTTGACCAAGATCTTCCCATTAACCCGTGGTAAATAATGTACAGTAATACCAGCTCCTTCCAGAAAACATATTTTTCTATTGACAGCTTTTCACTGTTTTTTATAGATTTCTATTTCTAATAAATGCTGTTCCTCATACTTTCTGTTCAACGAGAAAAAAAAAAAGACATTGTATCACAGTTTCCACACTTTATTAAGTGACAACCTTTTTCAGCTGAGATAATAAGAAATGTTTCTAGAGAAGCAAATCGTCTCGGTTACGTATGTAACCCTCGTTCCCTGAAGGAGGGAACGGAGACGTCACGTCGGTGACCGACGAATCTCGCTTAGAGAGACCAATCCACTTCTAGTGTAAACTAAACGAGCCAATGCACATTGGCATGCGATGTTTGCATCCAGCTGCCGCTGATCACAGCGTGAGCATAAAAAGGCAGCCGGTGCAACGCATTCCAGGTTTTCGCTGAGGAGCCGAGCCGGTGATCCGGCCGCTCAGCAGTAGTACAGCAGCCGTGGCGATGGGACGTGACATCTCCGTTCTCTCCTTCAGGGAACGAGGGTTACATACGTAACCGAGACGTTTTGTTACACCAGTTTTCATAACGTAGACAGGGCGAGTGTATATCTGAAGTCTTTGGTGTTTATTTAGCCTCTAATTGATATCCTGTTATAAATCTGTACACTAACGTTAGATGAGGTGAAGTAAATAACATACCCGTACCACTTGGAACAGGAACGTTGCGGAAGCCCCATCCTTCCCGAAGGAGGTTTCGGAAGCACTTACACATATGACATCCGTTTAGGTGCATATGGAATATTAGAGGTGATTGTAACTCTCGTGGAAATGGCAGAAGTCTGCCAGGGAAACACAGGCTCTGAGGCTATACCGTGGACTTTATACATATGGGAACCACTTAGGCCTCTACATATGGTACCCAGCCCTCTACCGGTTCTTACGGATTCAGCGAGTGAGGGCCTGGCACCAGACGTTCCGCCACGATTGGCTGCCGAGAGACGGAGGAGATCGACAGGGCCTACAGTACGGACACTCTGGAGTAGTTTTAGCAAGCCAACACCAAACCGGGGCCTCTCAGCGCCTCTACCCGTTTGAGGTGAGAACACAGCAGGATACTGGCCCCACACGAAGGCTATAGAATCTAGCCAATGTGTTGGGGGTCACCCAGCCCGCAGCTCTACAAATATCTGTCAGCGAGGCGCCACGAGCCAGCGCCCAGGAGGATGCAACACTCCTA
>NW_015547666.1:1346703-1346877 GCF_001515605.1 Sinocyclocheilus anshuiensis | reverse complement strand
CGACATAGACTTTAAGGGTGGAGGGAGACAGCCTTCGCTCCAACCCTTGCTGCAAAAAGGAAAGCATGACCCTGATTGGGCATCTTCCCGTTGAGAAGATCACCACTCGACGAACAGATTCCGCTTCAAGGAGTAAGCGTGTCTCGTAGACGGTGCTCTCGCTGAAGTGATGGT
>NW_015547666.1:1334093-1346693 GCF_001515605.1 Sinocyclocheilus anshuiensis | reverse complement strand
TCTGGGGATGGAGTCTCCATTCTCCCGGGAGCGTAGCTCGTGACAGCTCGTCGGCCATACGGTTGAGCAGACCCGGAATGTGAATGGCATGAAGTAACCTCAGAAACTTCTGACTCCAAAGGAGGAGGTGGCAGGCGAGTTGCGACATGCAACGGGAGTGCAGACCACCTTGTCGGTTGATGTATGCAACGGTCACCGTGTTGTCCGTTCGGACCAGCATGTGCTTGCCTCGTAAGCACCCTTTGAGACGGTTCAAGGCAAGGCGCACTGCTAACAACTCTAGGCAATTGATATGCCAGTGCATTTGGGGGCCCGTCCATACCCCCGACACTGCGTGCCCATTGTATGTGGCCCCCCAGCCGGTGGTGGAGGCATCCATGTAAATCCCTGCATGCCTGGAGACCTGTTCTAGTGGCACTCCTGCCCGGAGGAACGTAAGGTCTGACCACGGGGTGAAGGTTTGGCTACAGGCCGGTGTAACTTGGACCCGGTGAGTGCCGCGCAGCCACGCCCACCTCGGGACTCGGCCATGAAGCCAGTGCTGGAGCGGTCTCATATGAAGCAGTCCCAGTGGCAACACTGCCGCTGCAGCTTCCATATGCCCCAGGAGCCTCTGAAACAGTTTCAGAGGGACCACTGTCCGGCCCTTGAACAAATTCAAGCAGTTCAGCACTGACCGCTCACGTTCCTCTGTGAGGCGTGCTGTCTGTTCGACCGAATCCAACTCCATACCGAGAAAAGAGATCCTCTGCATTGGGGAGAGTTTGCTCTTTTCCCAGTTGACCTGAAGGCCCAACCGGCTGAGGTGCGAAAGCACCAAGTCCCTGTGTGCACACAACTAATGCTGAGACTGAGCTAGTATGAGCCAGTCGCTGAGATAGTTGGGAATGAGAACACCCTGTTCTCTCAGGGGAACAAGGGCTGCCTCCACAACTTACGTGAAGACACGGGGCGACAGGGACAGTCCAGAGGGCAGGACCTCGTACTGATGTGCTCGTCCTTCGAACGCAAACCGCAGAAATGGTCTGCGGCACAGAAGGATCGACACATGAAAGTACGCATCCTTCAGGTCGATTGCTGCAAACCAATCTCGGGGACGGATGCAACATCTCATGTCAACATGTCAACATCTTTAACGGTAACAAGCACCATGTCAAGCACCATCAACAGATATTAAATATGTTCCATGAACAGGGATTTAAAAAAAAAAAAGTCTTCTGCTCACGTATGCAACATACAACAATAACGATAAACAACTTGTTGGATGGTCTTTATCCCACTGTTCTGCTTCATATATTTCTTTGACCCCTGAATTATTCAAAAGCTAAGAATTTTTTGAAAGTTCACATTGAGCTTCCGTCTGCCCTTGTATTTCTCCAGAGACACCCAAGGTCATCACAATTGTAATAAGAGCCACTGAAACGTTGCTGAATCGTAATTGGATTTTAAACAATACTCAGGGCCATAATGATTCCGGGCTCAGATTCTCAGCCCATGTATGCAGGGAGACTCAATGTGTATCAGCTCCCTTGTTATGAAAGAACCATGTCCAAGAATCCCCTGGAGAGATCTGTCCATGAGTTATGAGTTAAATGTCAAAACCAGTCAAGTGGCACGTGTACCGGAGAATCCAACAACAGTGTTTCAGCATGACTGGCTCACAACAATCTCTGAGGATTCATAGTTATCACTATAATCATATATTTGGTATTCCTGCTATAGTTACCTATTAAGAGACACTGGATTGCATACATTAGAGAAGTATTAGAGAGGGACACACCTCACATAAGTTAGAGGTGATGTGTGCAATTTTTTTATGTTAAAAATACCCAGCTTTTCGATTCCCAGACAAAGTTTAAACAATGTGGCTCTACAGTGCAAAACACTACTGCTTGTTTGGATGTCTAACAACTCAACACAAACTACGCTTCGGTGAACAGGTGGCTAATTCATATGAATGTGTATCCCACTTGCATGTTTTTGTTTAATGTTTAGAGATGCTTAAAAAATATGTTTATTTATTTATTTATTTGCTTGTTTAAATTGTGTTTATTTATTTATTTACCGGGGATTTTTTATTTTTTTTCCCATACGATGCACATTGTACCAACTTATATTAAATCGCAACCTCATAAAATAGCTGTTTTTGCCAATATGGGAGCATTGGCTCAACCAGTGGTGTGAGTTTGTCCTATCAATGGCTGATTGGGGAAAACATTCAGGAAACCTGTTTGATAAATGATTTTTGCAATTTCATTTCCTGATGCTAGTGACACAAATTCCATACTTCGCCTAGAATAACTTAGAATGGATTGAAGATCAATGAAAATTCTGTCTTGTTTCAACTTCATGACATTCTTCTAAAGTCAGCAGTTTAGTGTGAGGAACAACTTAACATTTTGAAATTATAGACCGGGATTTCCGGTTTGTGAATGATTCATTGAAACAGGTGAACTGGATGAGAAGATGAAAAGACTCCAGAGAACAATTTCTTCACAAATCTGCCATTGCCACATCTTACATGAATACGCCAAGGAGAGTTAGGGCAAATGTCAAGCTTTTTCAAGGAATAGCAACTGTGTGCGACAGTAGAGTGAAGTTTTTTTTTTTTTCTAACAATAACAAATCACACAAACAGGTGTCAGAATTATGGGTAATGCACAGTTTGACATCTGTCCGTGCAACTTGTGCTATAAATAGCAGTGTATAAAATCTGTCCTAGAGATTTGACAGTGACCTACATCAGGATACGGTAGCGCGTGACATTGTTAGGAAGCAAAAGAAAACATGTTTAAGGTTGAAGAGATGCTACAGCCAAAGGGCAAATTAAAGCATGCATGAATAAAAGAATAGCAGAGTGTCAGTCAGGATCTGGATAATTTGTGCCATATTTGATTTCAAACTCTGCCAGACAGTGTTTTAGACTCTGACAAGGCATTTCATCATTCTGAAATATAGTGTAAATCAAGCAAATCAAGTTTTCTTATAGACTCATCTCTTGGCAAACATGCAATAAGATCCCAGAGGCATAACTCACAGTCTGCTGTCATTAGATTGTTGTCACATGTGGCTGACAGCTGATGATTGACTGCTATCTATAAAGGTATTGCAGGATTTTAAACACTCTATTTCATCAAGACACTCAAAACAGACATAAGGATATCTTAAAAGCAATCCATTCATCTGCAATGGTTTAATTCAAGTCTACTGAAGCAATATGATCCCTTTATATAATGCACAAATCAATTTAAGTGGTCTCAAATAAAATCAAAACATTGATTAACTTATGCTGAAATTAAATATTGTGACGTCAATACCTGAAAGTGAGCGTATGAACTGTGCTTTATATATCCAAACACTTTTTTTCACCAGTTTGGTGTATGTAAGTGCTGCTGAAGTGTAGATTAGTGACTTCTGAGTGCAGGAGAAAAAAAAACATTTTAAGAAAACAGCCTTTGAAGATATGTTTTAGCAAATGGCTGCAATACAACAAAGAGTGAAAAATTTAAGGGGGTCTGAATACTTTCCGTACCCACTGTATATATATATAGGATGTTTCTTTCCACTGGTTTGAAACATCACTTTAAGAAAAGCCAAATAGCCTAAAATCTAAAATTTGGCAGATGCATGGAGAGAAAAAAAAAAAAAACATGGTTTCTGCCTGTATGTCTCGCCTTAACGACACTTCTTAGGTAAACTCATGCTGTGCAGCAAATGGTCTGGTTTTAACTAAAAGACAGAAAAATAATATTAATACATATATTTTGGCTTTAATGTTTGTAATGTGTGGTAATCATTTTATAAAATCAATAAGGTACTCAAGGCATGCAGCATGGCCTCTTGTACCTTATTTCATACTAATTTAGTTAGCTCTGAGGTCTAGCATAATTTGTTTGTAGATGCAGCAAAAATTAAAGGTTTTATTACTCAGCAGCATATAATGATTTCTTCAGAACCACACATGGATTGTCTATAGCCATTATTAAACATTTCATTAGCTCTTCCCTGTTAAAACAATATGAAGTATTTAGTGCTGTCAAACGATTAATCGCGATTAATCGTTTGACAGCACTAGTAAAAACCAAAGCATACAATGGCTTACCTCTTTCAACTTTCAAAAACTAGATTAATCAAATCATCAAATGCTGCAAAAATGACTTGAAACTTGAGTCACAAACCACAGTCTTCATTAGGCACCACTCATCAATAAAACTGACTGATCAGGACTGTGTGGAGACATATTGCCATGTTATCTCTGTGTCTAAGAGTTAGGAAAAGCAATAGTGGGCTGGCATATTGGAGAAGGCACTGCTAGCCTGTTAGTATTTCTGTCCACCTTCCCGCCTTTAAATCAGAGATGTTGGCCCAATCAGGCCTTTCCCTGGCATGTGCAGCCCAGCAGTTTCTAAAATAGATATACGACTGGTGGATACCTGTGCGGGTCCAAGTTTCACAACTGGCCTAGGTTGTGCAATAATGGCTCTGCCCTAGGCAGCATACCAGCATCCAAATAGTGATTGACAAAGTTGCATTCTTCTTGGCCAGGAAAGCATGCAGTCTGTATAAAAAAGACTGAACTGCACTCTAATTGGTTGAGGCAATTGACTATCAGAAACTGCCCAGAAAGTCTCCAGGGATACTTTGGGAACGCTGTCTCTGAATGTTTGAAATCATGGTTTTTAACAGGTGAATAATGTAAACTCAAAACCCCAGCAAAGCTTTAACATCATTTGTGACCCTGGACCACAAAACCAGTCATAAGGGTCTTTTTTTTATTATTATTAAAATGTATACATCATCTGGAAGCTGAATAAATAAGCTTTCCACTGATGCATGGTTTGTTAGGATAGGACTAATATTTGACATACAACTATTTGAATTTCTGAAATCTGAGGGTGAAAAAAAATCAAAATATTGAGAAAATCATCTTTAAAGTTGTCCAAATGAAGTTCTTAGCAATGCATATTACTAATAAAAAATTACGTTTTTAAATATTTGCGGTAGGAAATTCACAAAATATCTTCATGGAACATGATCTTTACTTAATATCCTAATGATTTTTGGCATAAAAGAAAAAACAATAATTTTGACCCACACAATATATTTTTGGCTATTGCTACAAATATACCCATGTTCAACCTATTTAAACATATTTGACTTAATTCACCAGAATAAAAATGTATTCAGAACTACCTAAAAGATCCATTTATATTTGTTTAAAGGATGTTTTTTTGATTATAAGTGGTATGAAAGCATTGAGTATTTGTTGGCCTAGCACTGTTGTAGGCCTCTAAACCAATCAATCTAATCTGTCCAATCGATTCATGAAAAAAACACTTCATACGAATTATTCCTTGCATTTATATCTCAATAGTTATTTAAAAGATGCCATTTATTTAAAGGATAGCCCAGTCCCATTGTGCAATGCATTTTTAACTACCATATACCATATAAAAATGACATAGATTATAGATGTAATTAATGAAGCTATTTTAAAATTAAGTACAATAAACTTGTATTTATAGTTTATACTTTATATTTATACTTTCAGAACTCAAAATTGTGTAATTAGTGTAAAAATAGCTTATATTGAAGGCAGTCTGCCAAAACAACAGCTTTTGAAATGTTCTACTCTATGATGTAATAGTGTGTAACAAACTGTCTGTTTAGCCCCGCCCACCGATTCTACATTGCTGCTCGTTTAGTGCTGCCCACTGATTCACGCATGTAGTGTTTACGAGAGAGGTGAACACGCAGGTCAACGCAAAACCAAATGATACAGATGGCTCGTGGGCGTTTACTTCCAAGTCTACAATCCGCCATGCCTATTCAAACATAGCGTTCTAATGAGGGGGGTGAAAAACAGGACAGAGAATAGCTTATTACTTTTAAATTATGATGTTTTGATGTAAAAAATATTGATAACATCATAAGTGGACCTCAGAGAACAGTACAAAAATAAAAAAACAAAGGCAGTTAATAACCCCTTCAATATAATGACACATCCACAGATATCGAATTACCCAAGAACAACTGAAAGTGTCAGACTTGGGTGCCTCTTGCAAACTTAACTCAATAAATTTGTACTGTAACCTGTTACCCTCATGATGTTCTCATTCCAAATATCCCCCATCCATCAGATCACATCCTACATCGATATTATGAAAATGATTCTCATCCACTCAGTCAATAATACCTGTAAACAAGGGTACCAGATGAAGTTGGGACATTTTTCTCGAGCTTGGATAGCCACTTCAATGTTGTTTCTCCTGCAGTCATGATTTGCATATCTTTTGGACTCAGGCCAGTCCCACACAGCAGAAATGGCAGCAGGAGCAGTCAAATAACCCACTGTTTACTTGCCATTCTCCAGTTGGCAGATGTTCAATGAAACTGTAGAAAATTGGCTGGCCTCATAATGTACACAGGGTGCCAAGAGAAGGTGAGGTGGGTGGGTTAATGCTGGGGTGGGACAGGGGGATTAAACTGATAAAATCCAGTAGGGCACAAATTCACCAACAATTTAAGCATTCTTTCTAGGCATGTGGATATACAGGGGAGTTAATGTGAATAGAGCATTATGTGATCCATGTCTTTCCCAGGTTTGGTCCGACATACCTACCAAGGAAATATAGAGGTTTATTTTCATGATAAAATTGACCTTGGCTGAATTATGGACCGGGCCAGTGCACCAGGGCTTTACACTATCAAGGCCCTCCAATGCCTTGCTGCTTGAGATTGCTCCTGAGTACATAGAGTCTGATCTGACAACTAGGGCCTCCAGGCCCCTTGGTGCATAGTGTGCTGACCACTAGAGTCCCTATGGTTAGGGTGTCCAATCCTGCTCCTGGAGAGTCAATGTCCTGCAGAATTTAGCTCTAACTTGCTCCAACACATTTGTCTGGGAGTGTCTAAGGTGCGTCTAAAATTGCATACTACGTAGATAAAACACTTGTTGAGGAACAAATTTTGTGACCACTAAAAACTAAGTTGTATGTACCACACACTCTAAAAAAATGCTGGATTAAATATAACCCATCGCTGGGTTAAAAAGGGACAAACCCGCCCAACCGCTGGGTCAAAACAACCCAATAGCTGGGTTTGTCCCTTTTTAACCCAGCGCTGGGTTATATTTAACCCAGCATTTTTTAGAGTGTAGTATGAAAGTGTGGGAAAGAATTAAATACTTAAGTACTACAACCGCCTTGCTGTCACTGTCATCTGATTTATGGCATCAGTTGCATCACTTCACTGCCATTTACTGCCTCTGTAGCATCATGGGATCATGCAGTGTATATCAGATGCACACTTCGGAATAAGTAGTAGATCAACCAGGTACTTCTCTTTTTCTGTTTTATGGTGTGTTTGATTAGGATTGGAATTAAACTCTGCAGAATAGTGAGAGGGATTGGAAACACCTGCCTTAGGGCCACTTGGAGCAAAGGCATAAGATCAGTGGTTCTTAATCCTGGTCCTGCGGACCCCCCGTTTTGCACATTTTCCATGTCTTGCTTATTTGACACACCTGATTCAAATCATCAGCTGAGAGAGCGATTCATGAACTGAACACAGTGTGCCAGATAAGGCTGGCCACGCACTAGAATATTTTAAGATAAATTTCATGCCCGATTTGCACCCCCGAAGGTTCAGGGGGTGTGGCCCAATCCGAGGCTTGTCACAAAATTTTTTTTGTCTAAAAAATCCTCTATTGTGTGGTGTCATTACGATTATTTACCTGCTCCCGATCGAGACGGAGCGTCCCTGGATCGGGCTGCCTCTGACGTGATGCCCGTGATCACCCATATTCTTTGTTATACTTTGTTTTTCACTGTGAAACAATGCGCACCAGGAGAGCCAGCTGACAACGTTGATTGTCCTCCATGCGTTGAGCTTCTCAAATCACCTTTGATTTTGCGAGTCTCCGTGAGATCTTGTCACGGTGAAATCGTTCCTACAATTAACAAGTGTGTGGTCTCGTCGAATAATCTTGTGTGCGCGTTCAGAGGATTATAAGACTAAAAATCTTTTGAAACTCTATTCCTGTCTGTGGTCTCCAATTGGCTTTAAAAATGGTTCATTTTTGAAAAGCGTCTAGTGTGGGGCCAGGCTATGAGAGACATACAAAATGTAAAGAACAGCTAGTCCCCAGGAACAGAAATGAGAACCACTGCACAAAATCATTACAAAACATGTAACAGGTTTTGTTGAATCAGTGTGTTACACTCTGCATTTGTTGGTCTTGGAAAGACATTGCATTCTGTACTCTGTCGTCTCTGCATCTGTCAGTGTGGTGTGAACTGGCCTTAATGCATGGAGCAAGTGCTGATCTCTAGACCCTTTGACACACAGTCTGTGCTGACCAGTCTGTGTAGCATGCAGACTTTCAGCATGCCGTGTATGATAGGACTCAAAAAATATTGAATAAGATGTGTACCCAGAGGCCAAGCAAGATGATGATCCTGCCTTGATGGTGACCACATGGTCATGTAGCCTCAGGAAATTCTACATCCTTCAATGATTCACTGCAATCTAAAACCCTCTTTGCCAGTTGTACTGGAGCTACTTCTTTAGTGAATAGCTGAACAACTTGCACAGGCATTGGGAATCAAAATACATTAAATTGCTGAATATTAACCAGACACAACAAAAAAGGAAGGTACAGTACCTGCCAAAGGCAAGGCGGAAAAGCTCATGAAATATTCACGGTCATGGTGTGGCTCAGTCTATTAACTTGACCATTGTGAGTTCTTCAGGGTGGCTTGGGCAAGCGCAAAAACATTTATGCTTTTTAAACATTTTCAAGAGAATTAAAAAGAGCTATGCTAATAAAAAAATATTTAGGACTCCGTACATGTTGAGTGCAGTCTATATTATTAACATGTCTAAGGGAGGTTCTTTTTTTTTTTATATAATGTCATTTAGTACATGACATGGTTTCCCGAGTCATCATGGAAGTGGTAAATGTTAAAAGAAGCATTACACAGGTACTAACATTGTGTACTTTCTCAAAATGGAACGGGAAAGAAAAGGAGGAAAAACAAAACACTCACCCAATCAGGACACAGCTAAAGCTTTGCACAACCGTGCTAAATTTCAACATAACAGAAACCCTTTTAAAGAGGATTGGGGCCAAGCAATAATGAATAAATGAAACCATCTCGACATGTAATTATAATGCGAGATGAAATTTCGAGAAAAAAAAAAAAAAAAAGAAAGTCAAAATAAAATGCTCATTAACTCATAAAATGCTCAAACTCATTAAATTATGAGAAAAAAAAAAAGTTGAGTTTCGAGAAGAAACTGGCTATTACTTTAGGATTGTTGATGTTTGTGTACGCCTCCATCCATAGAACACATAGGTATGGAAGCCCGTTTCCGCCCCAGTATTTATATTAAAAAAAAAAAAAAACCTTGCTACATGTACTGCGTTAAGCTAACTAAAACAAGGTTATTGCGACTTTTTATCTCACAATTCTGACTTTTTTTCTCAGAATTGCGTGATATAAACTCACGATTGCGAGTTAAAAAGTCGTAATTGAGAGATATAGCTCGCAATTGCGAGAAATAAAGTCACAATTCTGACTTTTTTTCCTCGCAATTCTGACTTTTTTTTCCTCAGAATTGTGAGATATAAACTCGCAATTGCGAGTTATGAAGTCAGAATTGTGAGAAACTCGCTATTCTGAGAACATATCAGTCTTCTTTCCCCCTTCAAAATTGGACTTTAACTCGCAATTGCGAATTTATATCATGCAATTCTGAGAAAAAAAGTCAGAATTCTGACTTTGTATCTCGCAATTCTGACTTTATAACTCGTTTTGCAATAAAGAAATAAGAATAACTACACTTGATAATTTATGTTACAATTTTAACAAATGCACATTGTTATAGAAGGATGGCATCATGCCGTACCTTTTACACATTTACTCGAATTGTTATGCTGAGAATACAATTTGTAAGAAAAAATGCATTAAATAGTGAAGTATTTCTGGGGAAAATTTTTCAAAGAAAAGCACACACACACAAGTTTTCTATGCACAATTTGATTTGACAAAAGTCTTTGTCTTTGAGACAAAGACAGTGAAGCCTCACAATCCTCTGGAGGTGCTGTGGCAGACTCTGCCTTCTCCAGGGGCACTGCAATGGGCACAGACTGACCTGCTGCAGCCATTATCAAATAGTCAATGAAGCCCCAAAAACCCAGAATCTTAAGTCCCTCCAGCTCCCACAGAGGTAAGGGGTAGTCAAGGCATTCATTAAAGATTTTACTCAGAATTGCAAAGTTCTAGCCCCACCTACATGGTCCAAAAGGTCTGAGCAAAGCCTCCTACCTCCATCCCCTGTTGCCACAGTGTCGCCAACATCCAGAGTCATGCCTTTCTCTCCTTCTTAGAAGCCGGAGGAAGAATTTGAATGCCATGGTTCAAGGCTGATAATCACAGCATAGCTGCTGGATCTGTTATGGTGGTGGAGAAATTCTGTCACGAAACACTCACAGACTCTATGAAAGATCCAAGTGCAGTATTTAATAAAGTAATCCAAAGTCGTAATCCACATAATGCAAAAAGATAACACAAGGTGAAAACAGAATGGTCACCAGCAAGCAGTGGTCTGAGCAAAGCCTCCTACCTCCATCCCCTGTTGCCACAGTGTCGCCAACATCCAGAGTCATGCCTTTCTCTCCTTCTTAGAAGCCGGAGGAAGAATTTGAATGCCATGGTTCAAGGCTGATAATCACAGCATAGCTGCTGGATCTGTTATGGTGGTGGAGAAATTCTGTCACGAAACACTCACAGACTCTATGAAAGATCCAAGTGCAGTATTTAATAAAGTAATCCAAAGTCGTAATCCACATAATGCAAAAAGATAACACAAGATGAAAACAGAATGGTCACCAGCAAGCAGTGTTGCCAATTTAGCTACTTTGTAGCTAGATTTAACGACATCCCCACCCCTTTTGAGACTTTTTTCAAAAGTTTAGGGACAAATGTAGCAACTTCTTGGACAAACCTTATCTAAGTTCTCATCTTGCCCACTGATCTACGTTCATCTTTATATAGATCAATGAATTTGCCATTGTGATGTCATCTAGTGACATTTAGCTACCAGTTTTAGCTACTTTCAATTGAGAGCAGTTGGCAACACTGCCAGCAAGACATATACAGGTGAGCTAATTAAGTAAAACACACACAGCTGGACGCAATGACACTTGATAGTCCAAGCAAAGGGTGATGGGAGTTGGAGTCCAATGCAAATAATCATTAGTTCGGAAGAGTGCACTCTAGTGGCTATCAGAATCAGAATCAGAATCAGAAGAAGAAGAAGAAGAGAATTATTACCAAGTATGTTTACACACACAAGGAATTTGACTTGACGACAGGAGCTTCCAGTGTAGAAGAAAGTACAAACATAGTACAGACACTGCTCTACAAATGCAAAAGACCTTAACTCGCTAGAGTGTGAAACTGAGAAAAATTACTTTAAAGTTTTTTACTTGTCCAGCCCAATTAATTATAGGTAGGACACTGGAAATTTGGCAATTAGATGTTTTAGTAATGAAAATGATCTACATTAAAAAACTGTGAGCTCAAACTTGATTTTTACCGCTGTTTTAAAGTTAATGTACTCTGCCTTTGCAATTGTCTGCAAAACGTGAGAAGTCACACCAAGGCAAGAGGCAGTAACTTCCACATTATCAATAATTGGTTAATTGGTTAAATACGGGTAATCCCATATGCGTATTCTTCCATGGTAAAGTTTTTTTTTTTTTTTTTTTGACCGTAACAAGCAGACTAAAAGTTAAACATGTGAGTGGATACCGTGGATACCAATTGATTTGCTATGCTCATTAACATAAAAAAAAAAAATGCTAGACATGGCATATTGCTTATATGTTGACTTGTATGAAATAGTCTAACCTCAAAGAACGATTTGTGGATTGATGTGAACGCCAGCAAGCAGGAATAACGCTCAGAATGATTGTGGATTAAACATCTCCGATGACGTTCATCGCCATGGATTGATTTTATCGGGTTACAAGAAAAGGTAGGATATGGATTTAATTGCGAACTGTTAGTAGGCTACTGATTTTATGAATGATCATTCTAGCTACGGCATTCGAGTACACACGCGTCCAACTGACAGCCTGGTGAATAATCTGCATTACAAAAAGAAAAAAAAAATCTTTAAAGGTTATTCACGATTACGTATTGCTGCCAAGGTATCTAGTCTTTACAGTGCTTTGTTCTATATATTAGAAAATAAAGGCGTCAAGCTTGAACAAATTTATAAACACCTAGCTTATTACAATTAATGTATCGTAATGAACAACAGCCTAATCAACCAAAGTAGCATAACCTTTTAAGTAAAACTGAACAACATATTAAACAACATATTTTAAATATCGCAATGCTTAATAATAGTTGACAAACGTTTGTACATTGTACATGTTAAAAATGTTTTTTCAAAATATTGTACTTTTCCAAATATTAAAATTATAAAGACATAAATATTTAAAATATAAATATAATAGGCCTACTGCAATATAAAGTACATTAAAAACCCACTAAAAGTGTAATCATTTTGTTATGTTCTTACACA
>NW_015547666.1:1317077-1332457 GCF_001515605.1 Sinocyclocheilus anshuiensis | reverse complement strand
TTTAAGTAAGGGTAACATAAGTATGTTTTCTGTAAATACACGAAAAAGTCACTAGAAGTATGCTTGTGTTTAGTATATCCTTTAAAAGTATAAATAAAAATATATTTATTAACATAGTATTTCTACTATACTTTTTAGAAATATACTAATAGTGTGCTTGTGTTTAGCATATTCCTTAAAAGTGTAACTAACCATATATTTATTACCAAAGTATTTCTAGTATACTTTTTATAAATACATTAAAAGTATGCTTCTGTTAAGCATATTTCTTAGAAGTATAACTAAGCATATATTTAATACAAAAGTACTTCTAGTATACTTTTTAGAAATATATTAAAATGCAATTCAATATATTTTTATTGCACTTCAAATAAGCATGTTGGGAATACAAATGTATTATAAACATACTACTTGAATTTCAAGTATATTTTTAATACGTTTAATACTACGTCTTTTTCACCTGGGAGGAGTAATCCAATAAACAGTATTTTAATATAATCCACAAAGCGAAAACACAAGGAATCGAGGAGCTGGGGTAGCACAACATGCTGACCCAAATAATAACCGATTTTTACAGAACATAATTATTACGGACAGAACAGAAATGGGGAGAATTTATACAAAAGCAAGAGAGAAACTAATGACATAATTGAATGAACACAGGTGAACAGAATGAATAATTAAACAGACTGGGGAAAACTAGGGAAAACATTAGTAGTGCAAAGTGTTCTAAAAAAAAAGAGAAGTGTTTGAAGATCAGAAAGAGTCAGAAAGTGAAAGTGAAATGTCTGGTTCGAGTACAGTGATGTCACAGACTGAAGGGATAAGCAGAGGCTATGAGGTTGATGATGTGTTGTTCTCCTATATTCTAATCTTTTGAATCGGCGCAAACATCAGACTGAGACCTCTTTAGGTTTCACTTTTGTTTACTTTCGCTTTCCATCTGAACTGCCTGTGACGTAAAGAACACATCAAACAAACATCAAACAAATCGCTTCTCGTCACATCTCCCCTCCTTTGAGAAAGACATACTGTTGTTTTGTATAACACAAATACAAAGATTAAACAAAAGTTAAACTTAAAAGTTCCAACTCGTAAATAGTTTGTATACACATAAACTTGTACAGGTTTCACTAATTAACTTTATTTTTTTCTCTGTAACGTTATCCCCACCTATCTCAATAACATTCAATAACTAAACTTGATTGGTGGTTTCACTATGCTTCCTGAACGAGTGACAACAAGTCCTCTTCTTCCCAGCTCTGGTTCTGACGTAGCTGGCACATTGCTCTCTGGGGTAACACAGCCAGATTCTGGTTCTGAAATAACAGCTGCAGGAACTGAAGTAGATCCATTACTGTTTTCCTCTTGATTGGTGAGCAGTAAGTGCCGTCTGTTTCTCCTGATCACATCTCCCTCAGATGTCTTCACTACAAGGGACCAGGGGGTACCCGCAGACTCCATAATCACTCCAGTAGTCTTCCATTGCTTCTCTGCATCTGTTTTCACACGCACTTTGTCTCCCTTTTGCAAAGATGGAAGAGGTCTTGCTGAGTACCTCCTATTGTATGTCCTGTCGTTGGCACCTTTGGCTCTAGCATCATTAAGTTTAACTTTGATGATGTTTGGACATCTTGGTTTCAGATTTTGTTTGAACGTCGTCGGGACCGTGGTACTGAGCTTACGGCCCATGAGAAGTTTGGCAGGACTCTCTCTAGTAGGTTCAGTGGGTGTGTCCCTATAGGAAAGTAAAGCCAGTGCCGGATTTTCCTGTCTCAGAATTGTCTTTGCAATTTTCACGGCTCTTTCCGCCATCCCGTTTGCCTGAGGATAGTACGGGCTTAAAGTTACGTGTGTGATCTCTTATGCTTCAGTAAAGTCAGCGAACAACTGGGACCTAAACTGTGGGCCATTATTGGTCACGATTTGCTCAGGAATTCCAAATCTCGCAATGATGCTGACGAGGTTTTGAATGACCGCTTCACTGGATGTCTTAGGAAGAGAGAGAATTTCCAGCCAACGTGAGTAGTAGTCAGTGACTACCAAGTACGTCTTCCCGTTTAACTCACATAGGTCAGCTTCTAGTTTCTGCCATGGAAGTTCAGGCAAGCGTGTAGTGATAAGCGGCTCACGTGGCTGACTTGGCCTATGCTTATTACAGTAAGGACACCTTTGAACCTTTTCCTTCACAGCTTTGCTGATGTGTGGCCACCACACCGCGTCCCTGTATCTCTCCCTGCTCTTTGTCAGACCCATGTGCCCATGATGGATTCTTTCAAGGATTTCCACTCTCAAGCTTGAAGGGATGACTATTCGATTCCCTCTTCTTACGACACCGTTCAGCTGACTCATGAATCCTCTTTCTGCAAAGAACT
This sequence comes from Sinocyclocheilus anshuiensis, assembly GCF_001515605.1. Classification (NCBI taxonomy): domain Eukaryota; kingdom Metazoa; phylum Chordata; class Actinopteri; order Cypriniformes; family Cyprinidae; genus Sinocyclocheilus; species Sinocyclocheilus anshuiensis. The sequence goes on along the minus strand of NW_015547666.1, from coordinate 1,330,082 downwards.
CTCTGGCAGGTTTGGCTACATCTTTAACATAAGCTGGCCACCCCCTTTCTACATAGCCCTTAACTAGCTGGAGAGTATGATCCTTAGCTGTCTCCGCTTTGATTCGTTCGAACACTGGTTTCTTTTCCGTTTCCTCCATGGCACTGATGTGAGCTTGGATGTCGGCTTCCAGTCCTGTTTCATCTATACCTGGCTTTGGGTGTCTTGATAGAGCGTCCGCGACCACTAGGTTCTTGCCAGGTATGTATTCAGCCACAGGGTTGAACTTCATTAAACGGATAAGTAGTCTCTGGCAATGAAGGGGGATTTTATCCAGATACATAGCGTTTATCATTGTGACCAGTGGCTAGTGATCTGTAATCAGTCTGTATGTCTCCGGACCACACAGGTACTGATCAAATCACTCAGAGGCCCATACGCTCGCCAGGCACTCCTTTTCAATTTGAGCATATCGTTTTTCTGCCTCAGTCAGTGTGCGTGAACAAAAGGCAACGGGCCTGAGGCCCCCTTCATACTCTTGCAGGAGGACCCCACCCATGCCATGACTGCTGGCATCGGCGCTCACCACCGTCCGCAATTTAGGATCAAAAAATCGAAGCCCAGGCGTGGAAGAAATCAAAGCTTTTACCTTTTTAAAGGCTTAATTTTGCTCCGACCCCCACAGCCAAGCCACATCGGCTCTTAGCAGGTCATTCAGGGAGTACAGCACACTTGAAAGATGGGGCAGGTATCTTCCCAGGAAGTTAACCATTCCAAGCTGCCTTCTCAGTTCAGTTTGATTTTGATGTGGTTCTAGAGCAGTAATTGCTGTGACTCTGTCTGGGTGTGGAGAAATGCCTTCACCACTAATTCTGTGTCCTAGGAAATTTAACTCTCTCTCTCTCAACTTGCACTTTTGCTGATTAAGCTTTAGTCCTGATTTTCGGATAGTGTCCAGGACCATACTGAGTCTTTTATCATGTTCCTCCATCGTAGACCCGCACACCAGGATATCATCCATGTATACAACGGTGCCTTCATGGTCGCTCAACAGCTCATACATTTTCCTTTGAAAAATTTCTGGTGCCGACGTTATGCCAAAGGGTAGCGTCTTGAAGCAAAATATCCCTAGAGGTGTAATGAACGTTGTGAGACAGCACTCTTCTCATCCAAAGGAATCTGCCAGAACCCACTCGCCGCATCCAGGCTGGAAAATACAGTGCTTCCAGCTAACCTGTGAAGAATGTTGTCCAGAGTGGGGAGAATGAATTTTTCTCTTTGTACGCTTTCGTTTAACCTTTTAAGGTCGACACAGACTCTTATTTTTCCTGATGGTTTCACCACTGGTACAATAGAATGGGTGGCCCATTCTGTTGGTTCGGTAACACTCTCAATGATACCTAAGTTTTCCATTCGTCTCAACTCCTCCTCCACTTTTGGCACAAGAGGAATTGGAATTCGACGAGGGGTAGTGATGCTGTATGGCCTTGCATTCTCTTTTAGCTCTATCTTTCTCTCACTTCCTCTACATGCTGTATCAGACCTAGGTGGGCTCCAACTGCTCGACTTAGCAGATTGTCTCCCCCTGACTTTACCACTGTAATCCTAAAATGGCAGTCCAGTGTTTTCTTGCCTCTTTTTAGTTGGGTTCCAGCTATAAATTGTCCACTTGTCAGCAATTCCCCTCCAGGACTCTGTAGCGGTGTTGTCACTGGCTTAAGTTTAGGCTTTCGATGTAAGCCATTGTATGTTGTCTCCGTCATGATAGATGTCTCTGCTCCTGAGTCAATTTTGAATGACACTGGTGTTCCTTCGATATTAAGTGTCGTTCGCCATGGTGGTTCGTTGCCTGCTACCACCATATCGACAGTGTTGCTACATATGTTTTTCTCTGTCACTGATCCGAGGAACAAGCTCTCCACTTCCTCTGTTACTTTTCTGACACTCTTAGTGAAGCATACCGAAGCAAAATGGCCAATTTTGTGACATTTATTGCATTCCTTACCCCTAGCTGGGCATTTGTCTGACTGTGAATGCAAATGACCACATCTGCCGCATTTTTTTTTCTTTTATCTCCACTCATTTGTTTGCTCCCACAAAAATAATGCTTTGCTTTTACAACATCAATACTTCCTGTTGCTGCTGAGGCTTTAATAGGGCTTGTGCTATTTTGTGCTTTAACAAGTTCATAGTGTCTAGCCATATCCACTGCAGCTTTCAGAGTTAAATCACTGTGCATTTGCATTTTCTGAGAGAGACTCTTATCAGCTATTCCAATCACTAGCCTATCACGAATTTCCTCATCCTTATATCTGAAATCGCAATGCTCAGCAAGCTCATAGAGGTGTCTTATATAGCTTTCCACCATTGCATTGGCCTCCTGAACACGTGAGTGAAAGCGGGCACAGAATATGACGTTCCTTTTTGGCAATTAATAGTCATCAAACTTTGCGACGGTTGCATCGTAAGTTACAGCTTCGTCTTCCCCAAAGATGAATGACTTAAAGATATGTTCTGCCTCCGGGCCCATACAGTAAATCAGAGCACTTACTTGGATATCCGCGCTATCCGCGCTTAGCTTGCTAGCAATTCGGTACCTCGCGAACCGTTACTTCCAATCTGGCCATTCCTCCGGCTTCGAAAAGTTCAGTTGCTCTGGAGATGCAAATTTTGCCATCCTCTCAATAAAGTTGAGTCCAGTACTTCTGACACCATGTGTTTTTCTCCTATATTCTAATCGTTTGAATCGGCGCAAACATCAGACTGAGACCGCTTTAGGTTTCACTTTCGTTTACTTTCGCTTTCCATCTGAACTGCCCGTGACGTAAAGAACACATCAAACAAACATCAAACAAATCGCTTCTCGTCACAGATGACATAAAAGGTTTTCTTAATACCACAAAAAACAAAAGAGGTGTGATTGTAAAAGAATTTTTCCCTGATCTGAAGCAGTTTCAAGATAAAGCCAAAAGCCTAATGGCAGAAGGGTGCCTTTCAAATAAGGAAGTTTACCGCATGAAAAAGATTGTAAGGAAAGTTGGCATAGATTTAAATGAAAATGAGGACTAAGAGTAGTACTAATCTGGGGTTGCTTGTGTTTTTTTTTGGTTGTTTATTTATTTTAGTATGGCTGAGGTGCGTATTGCCTCCTTGAATGTTAATGCTGCTAGAGATTATAGAAAAAGAGCTGAGCTGTGTGAAATTATCAAGCAGAAAAAAATAGATGTCACTTTAATTCAGAAAACGCATTGTGATGTGAATAATGTAAATGATTAGATAAAGGAATGGGAAGGTTTATCTTTTTTAGCCATAATACCACATTAAGTGGAGGTGTAGCAATATTATTTGCAAAAACTTTTAATCTAATCTCGTACCAAGTTGAAGAATTTGTAAAGGGTAGACTTTTAAAAGGGAAAGCACATGTGGAGAATTATAATTTTGTTTTTATTTGTGTGTATGTCCCCAACTCAACAATTGAAAGGATGTGTTTTTTAGATGCACTATGTTCTGTTTTACAAAATGTTTCTAATGATGATTATTTATTTTTGGGAGGTGATTTTAATTGTACAGTGAGTAATTGTGACAGAAACCATATTGAACCCCATATGCCTTCAAGAAAACGTCGCATTTAAATATTTAATAAGCATGAGTTAAGTGATGTGTGGAGGTTTTTTCATGAGGATAAAAAACAATATATTTGGGCACATGCATGTGATAATGTCTAATGTCTGGCAAGATTGGATACATTTTATTTGTTTAAGTGTCATGCTGGTATTTTTTTAAATTGTTGTATTTTTCCTGTTGGTTCCTCAGATCATTGCATGGTACAATGTTCTTTTATTTTGAATTCTGTTAAGCCTAAAAGTGCTTACTGGCACTTCAATTTAACTTTGCTGGATAATGAGTTTATACGCACTTTTAAATTGTTTTGGGCTGATTACAGAACAAAAAAAGCATATTTTCAATCTTTACAAAAATGATGGGATTTTGGTAAGGTACAGATTAAACAGTACTGTCAGCAGTATGCTCACAGCAGTACCAAAGCTTTAAATCAGATAATGAGAGACTGATATATTTAAGATACAGGAATTGGCAGAATCAACAAAACAACAAAGTTATTTGAAAATTATTTCTAAAGAAAGAATCAACTAGCATAATTATTAGGGGTTAAAACACAGGGGGCTTTGGTCCAGTCAAGATGTGTTAGTCTTGATAAAATGGATGCACCTTCAAAGTTTTTTTTTTTAGTCTTGAAAGAAAAAATTGGCAAAAAAGTATCATTCATGCTTTGCGATTTGAGGAAGGAATTTTGTTGTCCAATCCTGTAGCGATTAGAAGGAGGGCAATTGTTTTTTATGAGAAACTGTACAGAAGTGAATTAAGATCAGATGATATCAATGAGAGTGTCTTCTTCAAGGATTTACCAAAGGTGTCTGATGAAGCTAATGCAGGGATTTCAGGGGCGCTTAACCTGGGAGAACTAAATATGCATGGAATCTGGAAGGGTGCCTGGAATTGATGGCATACCAATAGACTTTTATAAGTGCTTTTGGAAAATATTAGGGGAGGATCTTTTAGAAGTACTCAATGGTAGTCTGGATGAAGGTCTTTCTTTAAGCTGCCGGAGAGCAGTCCTGACCCTCCTTCCCAAGAAAGGAGACCTCACAGATATCAAAAACTGGAGAACTGTTTCACTTCTGTGTAGTAATTATACAATTCTTTCAAAGATTTTAGCAAACAGATTGTCAAATTATGAATGAGGTGATTAATCCAGACCAAACCTACTGTGTCTCCAAAATAAAAATTTTTGATAATATTTCCCTTATTAGGGATATTTATGATGTCTCTAAGTTGTTAAATAGTGACATTGGAATTATTTCACTGGACCAAGAAAAATCGTTCGACAGAGTTGAGCACACATACTTATGGGAAACGTTAAAAGCTTTTGGTTTTAGTAAGAGTTTTATCGATAAAATTAAAGTTTTGTATAGGGATGTTGAGAGCATACTCAACATCCAGGCCTGGTCCTCTCTCGTCCAACTGGGGGAGCCGATCACGGCGGCCGCGGCATACCTGGGGGTAAGGACAGACAGACGAGGCGAGAGAAAAGGAGATGGAAGGATGAGGAGAGACAGAGACGAGAGAGGGGAGAAAAAAATTATAATCTTGTTCCGGTTCCCAGACACACTTAACACAATCAAGTCAAGTCAAGTCACCTTTATTTATATAGCGCTTTTAACAATACAGATTGTGTCAAAGCAACTGTACAGCATTAATTCATTAAAATATTGTGTCAATAATGCAAAATGACAACCGTAAACACTCAGGAATAAGAAAGAAACAGACTAATATTAGCGTAGATGCCATTCTTCTAACGATGCAGCAAGTACATCGGGTGTTATGGGAAGTGTTCCTGGTTCCAGTTGTTCTAATTAATGCAGCCTAAAGGGGGGTGGTTTATTCCTTTTCTAATATGATTGAGAGTGCATGTAAACACTGATTGGATTGAACACCGAAACTGAAAGAACTGCGCATGTGCAATGACACAGAAATAGCGTAATGACGTATGACGCGCAGAACGAGTGCCTCTTCCTTTTGAATAAAGTGTTGTATAAATGTGTGTGCTTTCATTATAAATCTCTCTTTTCACTCGGCAACTGTGAAGTGGAGCAGGACAACCTCCCACCAGTCCTTGTTTTGGATTCTCACCAACAGGCAACCCGTTTTGGGCGCGGGGAGGGGCATTTTTACTGCGTGATAAATTTGAGCAGCATGGCACGGCGGTATATGTATTTTTATCCATAAATTAATCAATATTAATTCTGCTGTTAAAAACAAATAAAGAAACCGTGTAGGAGAGTGATTATTATGTGCAAACTGTGAGAAACTCTATATTTGTGCAGTGTGCGCATGTAAAAAAACAATTCCGATTTGAAGCTTGTGACATATAAACGTGCACGTCAACCCGATAACTTTATTTAGCGTTCATGTAAACACTACATTCAGATTCATCAATCGGAATGAATTCAGTCCGATTGAACAAAATGTGCATGTAAACGTAGCCAGTGTAAGGTAGGTTATTCCAGAGTTTGGGTGCTAAAGAGGAGAAGGATCTGCCGCCCACAGTTGATTTTAATATTCTAGGTATTATCAAATTGCCAGAGTTTTGACTATAATGTAACAAGAGCTCGTTCAAATACTGTGGTGCTAAACCATTCAGGGCTTTATAAGTAATAAGCAAGATTTTAAAAATCTATACGATGCTTAATAGGGAGCCAGTGGAGTGCTGACAGAACCGGGCTAATATGGTCATACTTCCTGGTTCTAGTAAGAACTCTAGCTGCTGCATTTTGGACCAGCTGGGTATCATCAGCATAAGAGTGAAAGCTAACACCGTGTTTCCTGATGATATCTCCCAAGGGTAACATGTAAAGTGTGAAGAGTAACGGCCCTAGTACTGAGCCTTGAGGTACTCCATACTGCACTTGTGATCGATATGATACCTCTTCATTCACTGCTACGAATTGATGGCGGTCAGATAAGTACGATTTTAACCATGCTAATGCACTTCCATTAATACCAACAAAGTTTTCTTGTCTATTCAAAAGAATGTTGTGGTCAATAGTGTTGAACGCAGCGCTAAGATCCAATAGCACTAATAGAGAGATACAACCACGATCAGATGATAAGAGCAGGTCATTTGTAACTCTAATGAGAGCAGTCTCAGTACTATGATACGGTCTAAATCCTGACTGGAAATCCTCACAGATACCATTTTTCTCTAAGAAGGAATATAATTGTAAGAATACTACCTTTTCTAGTATCTTGGACAGAAAAGGGAGATTCGTGATTGGTCTGTAATTAACTAGTTCTTTGGGGTCAAGTGGTGTTTTTTTGATGAGAGGCTTAATAACAGCCAGTTTGAAGGTTTTGGGGACATATCCTAATGACGATGAATAAATAATAGTCAGAAGAGGATCTATGACTTCTGGAAGCACCTCTTTTAGGAGCTTAGATGGAATAGTGTCTAACATACATGTTGTTGGTTTAGATGATTTAACAAATTTATACAATTCTTCTTTTCTCCTATAGTAGAGAATGAGTGGAATTGTTCCTCAGGGGATCTATAGCACACTAGCTGATGCGTTACTGTAGCTGACTGCTGCATGGTTACAATTTTATCTCTAAAAGTATCGATCTTGGAAGTAAAGTAGTTCATAAAGTCATTACTGCTCTGCTGTTGGGAAATGTCAACACTTGTTGATGCTGTATTTTTTGTTAATTTAATCATTGTTTTCTTGTTAGCAATGGTTACCTCCAACGAAACGTATGCAGCCATCATCGCTTTGCATCAAAATGGCCTCACATGCAAGGAAATTGATACAAAGATTATTGCACCTGAAAGAACCATTTACCGGATCATCAAGAACTTCCAAGGAGAGAGGTTCGACTGCAGTGAAGAAGTCTTCAGGACGTCCCAGAGTGTCCAGCAAGCGCCAGGACCGTCTCCTCCTGAGGAGTCAGCTATGGAATCGTGTCACCAGCAGTGAATAGCTTGCTCAGGAAGCTTGGCAGCAGGTTGGTGTAAGAGCATCTGAACGCTTGTAAATATTGACTCATTATATTTTTTGCCAATAAAAGCCTTTAAAACTTATAATATGCTTATCATTGTTGTTCAGTATACAATAGAAGCATCTGGAAAAATAATCTACAAATACTGAAGCAGTGTGAAAAGAATGGAGACTTTTACATGGTCCAGTAGCAGTTAAATGCTTTTATTTCAGTTTTAAATCCTGATGTCACTACAGAATGCCCTTTTTTTTCAGAGCAATAAACTGTTTTTCATGGTTATATTGATTGTTTTAGACTGAAAAAGGTTGTTTAGTCTATTACAAAATGTATTTTATAGTTTTAATGAATCTTTTTCTATAGATGTATTTATTATTGGTTTTAAATATGTTAGGAAAAAGAGGTTTATTTGTCAGTGTTTGAATTTTGTTATAGGTCAAGCAAAGTTAGCAATCTATATGAATAGAAAAAAATAAGATATAAATGGGTTCAGGTCTAGATATTAATGCTATGTTTTTAGCTACAGTTAAATCCAGAATACTCATTGATTTTCTTTTTTACAGTTCCATGGATGATCTTATTACATTTAAAATGAAATGGTGTAAAAATGAGGCTTTGTGCTCTGTTGTTGATTTTTCTCCTCTACTAATATAAATAAGTGTTAAAAGGTACATGTAAAATTGTTGGATTCTTTGTTGATTTTTTTTTTGTGTGTGGTATTAAAAGGTAAATGTTACATTGTTTGGAAAAGTGTATGTAAATAATTGTAATAAAGTATTATTTTTTTTTTTTCAAATTCAATTCTCTCTCTCTCTCTCTCTTAATGGAAATTTAACAAAAAAATGAGGTATATGTTAAAAATAATGTGTTAGTCAAATTGTAATTTCTTTTCGTAAAACACATTTAAATAATAAACGCTTACTGTATACAAAATTAACTATTGGATTTTATAGGCATTTATTTTAGTTTGTCCAACTCAAACAATTGTGACATTCAGATATTGTATTAATACAGTATAGCTTTTTAATACTTCGAAATTTACAGGGCCACTAATTTCCTTTAGAGTAAAATATTTAGCAAAATGCTATTTGCTGAAATTGCAAAATTTTCTGTGAATGTGCAAGACTTCCAATTGTAAAGAGTAAAGCTATTTGTGTTACAAAAATATGTGTCTATGATTATGATAATGCATTAAAATTACATGATAACAAATAGCGGTTTCCAATGTCAAGCAGCATAACGGACTGCTTTTGTACAGGAAAAATAACTGGGAGTGAATGCCACTGGAAGCCTCACTCATTCAAGTTACAAATGATGCGCTCATTCTTACTTTCAAAAGAAGGTGGATATGAATTGATACACTTAACTTTATGGCAATCATATGACTGGTCATCACATTAAATCAGAGGAAAAAAAAAAAACTTGTTGGTCCTCCACAGTTTTGCTTTCTTCTAATGCTACCCACTAAGTTGACATCCAATTTACAGTCTGTTGAACTGCATGATATGAGACCTGCGTACTGTTATTTTAGGCTCAGTGTTTTTTTATTAATGGCCACCTGCAGAACAAAAATCTTTAATGACTAAAGAACTGTACATTAAAATGCCTTAATGCACTTTTCTGTTAGGCAGTAAATGCATTTCCTTTTAGTATGTTTGACTTGAAAACATAACACATAATTAGTTTAATAAGCATGTTTTGTATTAAGAACTGTCATACTGCACTGTCATTAATAGTGGGGAAAAATGGATGGAAAGGAGTGAAAGCAATTAGCTTAAAAGCCTTTGGGCTCAGACTGTTCACTTGGATTTGGAATAGCTCATTGTTGTGCCCTCGAAGTAATCACCGATATTTGCGATAGCTGTTATGTGTCAGCACAGACATATCAAAGATTTATGATGGCATATCTGTGCATGGTAGTAAGCGTAACTCCTTTTGCACTGCAGCAACAGTTGGAATGTGTGAAAAGCTTTTACAAAAACAGCCAATTAGCTTATGACAAGACATTCTGTTTGACTTTTCAACATGTAATCTGACACTGCATTTGAAGTGCACATTCTAAAACAACCTCCAGTTTCACCTACAGGCTATGTGCTAAAATAACTCCATTCTCTCAAAAACAAACATTTTCCTTTTCAGCTGAGAAAAGTCACCTCAGTGCAAATGGATCAGCTGTCGTCGGGCTAGATGAGTACTGTTAGCGCAAAATGATTGAATAAATCTTTTCAGCTTGCTGCCTTGTGTTTGCTCTAGTTTCCTCTAGTGCGGGCTGATGTGTGCCACAGGCCAATCTCTTTATTCTGCTACTTTACTGATTGCTCGTGCACTTCTTTAGAAGCACTATTCTCCACGGCCCATTTATCAACCACACTCCAGTATAGATCCACTGCAGGGAACCCTAAAGGCCCGCTTTCCACAATGTTTCACACTGATGTGCTACAAAAGCACCTGTTTGTTTGCATGCATCTAGTTTTGTAAACGCAACATGATTTAATTTAACGCCTAAATGGGCCGGTATGTGTTTTAAATAAACAAAAAATGCTGTTTTAACAGAGGGAGACTTCAAAATTGACTCGGAGTGATGAAGAATACGACAGTTATTGATTTCTATGGTCCTCTTTAGACAAGGGTGGGCAAAATGATGAGTCAGACAATCGTATATTGAGAAGCTTTTTCTTCCATTAAAAATGTATCACCGTTTCTTTCAAATATTTCTCTTCTCCTGGGCTCGTGATATTATAAGATGACTTCTGATTAAATGTAATCTAATGGCTCATTCTTAAATAATTTATCTGCCAAAATAACAAAAATGAAACGCATTAAATGTGGTGGAATACTGATAGTTTTACTGATATGTCCCAGAAACTCCATGTTTTGTCATGTGTCTTGTATAATTTCATGTAGTTTTGCGATCATTTAACAATACATTCAGTTTCCATATTCTTTGTAAAACCCTAAACTGATCACCTCAATTAGGGCTGATTCAATCATTGTGGGGAAATGTGTTACCTTAAAATGTGTTATGTGAAAATAATGTGTTAATGTTAAATGTATGTTAAAAATCAAGCGTAGCGTTAGTTCTGGCAGGTCACGTTAGTCAAGCTCGCATCAGCTGACTCTCAGCTGATCCCCATCTACCTATAGGAATACGACACCTATCTAAGCATTCATATATAAGGTCCCTCAGTATTATCAGCAGTTTTCGCATTGCTCAGTAGCTAATTACCCTCCTCCATCCCCAACTCCTCCTCTGTCAGTCGGGATTCAGCCTTCTGATTCTCCTTTGAATCAGACTAATTCTAAAATGTGTACATAGAATGATTTAATATTAAAAATATCTGCAATACATTTATGTTGGTTCTGTTCTGTTTACCCTGGGGGGTTATCGCTGCTCTCTCTGCTCTTATCCATGCTAGGCTGCATGGATGCACAGGGAGTTCTTGCCCAGAACCATACCGCCAATCCAAACTGTATGCTAATTGTCAATCATCTTTGATGATAGTGGTCCTGACAGAAATATACAATTTTATGAACATATGTAATACTACCTGTAACTACTGTATGTTACACTGAATAAAAAAAAAATGATACTATTTTTTAAATGGTTGCGAAGAATTTATTTGAGCTACATTTAAATAAAAACAAAATGTTGAAAGATAGTCAACTAAATTTATTTAAATGTAGCTAAAATAAATTGATTGCAACCACTTACCTTAAAAAATAGTAAATTCAATTAATAAATATTTTTTCAGTGTACCACTCACTACCACATACCCAGTACTTCAGTACTTCATATAGATAAAAATAAAATAAAAAATAAAAACATTACAGTAGCTATGTTTTAACTAATTTTTACTTTGAAATAGCTGCAAGATCATACTGATGGACTTCTGTTAAAGAGAATGGCTTCTGTTTCTTTCTCCAAATGTCCGTCCTGAGAGCAGATTGCTTTATGGCAACATGGTTGCCAAGTCTGCGAAACAAAACCAGTCACATTTTTTTCCCTCCATCTGCGATCACTTCCATTAAAATAGCGTTCCCGGAGGATGGAGATGCCTCCATCCTCTGGGGAGGGTCGCTTTAACCCGTGGACCCAACAACAGTCCACGGCAACAGTGTAAATCCTACGGAGCCCCTAAAGGGACATGGTGGTGGAAAAAAACCGAGGTCGGTGGAAAAAATTTGGGGTGGGACGAAAAAGTATTTTTACATTTTTTTTTGCATTCTCTTGCAAAACTTCTGCATTCCCTCGCAAAACTTTGCATTCCCTCGCAAAATGTTGCATTCTCTTGCAAAACCAGATGAGTTCGGACAAACACTTCCTGTTTATTTACAGCTTGCAGTGGTTCATAGAGCTCTGTACATTCACAATGTAGCGTTTCATAGAGTTTTATAGACTCAAGAATAAAGAAATACAATCAGTGCTTACTTCAAGGCACGGTTTTGAGACAATCTAAAACACTTAATGTACTAAAACACTGGAGGACCAAATTCAGTACACACCTAATTAATAAAGCATACAGAAAAGCGGAATAGCCCAGAATATGAACATAACCCGCTAAATTGCACATTAAGTGTTTTATCCCCCATAGAAAGAAAACGCTTAATTCATGGACTAAGACAGTGGTGTAAAAAGGCTGAATTCGGTATGCAGTTTATTAATACATTCTACTAGGAAAGCAGATAAAACATCCCAGGTTACGTATGTAACCATGGTTCCCCGAGGTAATGAGACGCTGCATCGGAAAACGCTAGAGGAACGCCTTCAGCGATACCAAGCTCTGAATCATATGTGTAATCAGTCGAATCGATGGGCGAGACGTCAGAGGCGGGTGATGTCATGACCAGGAAGCTTTAAAAGCACGTGAGGTGCAGCCAGCGCTAGTTTCTTAGGAGTGAAGCAAGCTCTAGTAGGGATGCCGGAAGTATGGCCTTGCGACGCAGCGTCTCGTTTCCTCGGGGAACCATGGTTACATACGTAATCTGGGACGTTCCCCTTCGGGAACTCGAGCTGCGTCGGAAAACGCTAGGGGAACGAGATGTCCACGCCGCCAGACTTGCAAATCCCTGCCTAGTGTGGAAGAGCACAGCTATGGCAAGAGAACAGAGGGGCCTGGAGTGGCTCGCAAATCTAGGTCATAGAACCTGACGAACATGAGGGGCTTAGACCATCCTGCAGCGTTGCAGATGTCCTGCATAGGAACTCCTTCCAGAAAGGCCTTGGAGGCCGCCACACTTCTTGTTGAGTGAGCCTGACATACCCCGCCCGAGGGTACAAAGAAAGCTTTGGCCAGACCGGGCGCAAAGTCGAGATAGGAAGGAGCCACAGAAAGGACCTGCAGATCCCCCACTCTCTTTAGAGAAGATATAGCCAAGAGAAACATTTTTAACATAAGAAGACGATCTGATATCTCCTCGATAGGCTCAAAAGGAGGCCTACAGAGAGCTTCAAACACT
>NW_015547666.1:1309856-1316784 GCF_001515605.1 Sinocyclocheilus anshuiensis | reverse complement strand
CTAGAATGGTTTCTTCCACGATCTCGACACCTCGGTGTGGAGATCGGGAAAAAACGGCAGGCTCTGGCGCGGAGGTAGCGACTTGGCCCGCAGAAAGCGTTCATCGAGTTTGCTTTTCTGCGGTTCAGTCTGTTTCTCTGCGGGCCACTCGATGTTCAGCTTGGCAACCGCACGAGTAACTACCTCCAATAGCTCCTCATATTGTGGGGATTGAGGGGGCGAATCCTCGACGCTCTCCACATCAACCTCCTCGGAGGAACATAGGAGAAGCGCCGAGCCCGCTCTCCGGGGGGAAGTAGCCACAGAACGGGCTTCCGATCCCAGGGAACGGGCAGTGGATCTGGCAGGTGAGGAAGAAGATAGGGACTCGAATGACAGAAAGCTAGCGCCGGCTGCACCTCACGTGCTTTTAAAGCTTCCTGGTCATGACGTCACCCGCCTCTGACGTCTCGCCCATCGATTCGACTGATTACACATATGATTCAGAGCTTGGTATCGCTGAAGGCGTTCACCTAGCGTTTTCCGACGCAGCTCGAGTTCCCGAAGGGGAACCAGAATATGAACAGAAAGAGCTAAATTGCATGTTAAGCATTTTTTCTCCCATAAAGAAAATGCGGCTAAATGAAGATGGTGATTAAAAAAAGACCAAATATGCTATAGAAATTATTAAAAACATATTCTGTGTAAGCAGATGAGCCCAGAATATGAGCTGAATAGCATGATAAGCATTTTCTACCCCATAGAAAACCACGCTTAACATGGATTAATATAAGAAGACAGTGATATAAAAAGCCCAAGTTTTGTATTTTATCAAAATACTATTTACAGGCAAGCAATGTGGTAATCCTGTGCTATCACGTTTCAAAACAATGCTTACAATATCAAAAACACGCTCATAAAGCCTTACCAGACGCGCGTTCATTGCTCTCCACGGCGCCGCTGAACGTTCTTCACCATATATAACTCCATGTATATTTACTGTATATTCACTGAAATGCATAATGTACTGTACTTTTCTGTCAATAAACAGTGTATCAGATTGCTAGCTGTGCTATCACGTTTCGAAACAATGCTTACAATATCAAAAACACGCAAACACACGCTCATAAAGCCTTACCAGACGCGCGTTCATTCCTCTCCACGGCGCCGCTGAACTTTCTTCACCATATATAACTTGTAATATGATTATCATAGATTGATATTATCCGAGCCGCGTGTGCTGTATCCTTTCTGTGAGGGAAACTCGCCTTCAAATCACCGAGTCCACAAACTACAGTCCCCAAAACACCCAGCCCCGGATTCCCGGATGTGAAGACCCCCCCTCTCCCCCCATCTAGTGACGCAGAGGTGTCAAATTTAACGGCTCTAAAATGGCCGCCGAGTTGAAAGACATGTAATCTGACCAACTGCAGTCCACAAACGACCACAGATCTCTATAACATCAGACGCGCTGGGTAAATGAAGCATAAACATTTTTTACGCGATTTTGGACCCGTATCCGGGTCCGCAGAGTTTAACTGGTTTTAAGCCACGTTAAAAGAGTTGATAATGTTTTTCTATGGGGAGAAAACATGTGAAACTTTGTGCGTTCCATTCATATTCTGGACCAGTCATTTTATATTACCATCTTCATACATTAGCCTACGTCATGCATTTTCTATAACGGTTTTCTATGGGGGAGAAAAAGCTTAACGTGCATTAGTACATTGCAGTCATGGTTATTCTGCTTTATTAATAGTAATATTATTAATAAGGTTGTTAATATTAAAATTGTTATTAGTATTAATCGTATTTATTATGTAAGGGAAACAGGTCAATTTAGCTCAAAGGGAATCAAATCTGAATATATTAATGTAAATCTGAATATATACTTATAAGTCTGAATATATAGAAGTAAATCTAAATATATAGTTACAAATCTGAATATATAAATGTAAATCTGAATATATGCTTATAAGTCTGAATATAAGAAGTAAATCTGAATATATAGTTAAAGTCTGAATGAATAGAGGTAAATATGAAAAATAGTTGTACATTTTGAATATATAAATGTGAATTTATATTTATTATTCTAATTATATAATAGTAAATCACAATGTATGTTTATAAATCTTGAGTATATAAATGCAAATCTTAATATATATATAGTCTACATTTCAACATAAATACATCTTTATTACTAGGCATGTCAATAGGTAGATGTTCTTGCTTTTTTAATGAAAACGGTATGCCTATGTATCCTGTACATGTATCAATGCATATTTTACTATATTAATTATTGTAATTATTACTGTCTATCATATGCTGCTGCAATTGCCTCCATTCACTTCAATCACTGTTTGAAAACATATGATGTTGTTGGCAATTTCCCTAGCCCTCTCCTCGCCATTCTGAACTGTGTAGAAAAGATGGGTATTAGCATTGTCACTGACTGTGAGGACCTTTTGGCACCACAGCCAGCCTTTTTTAAAGTATATGAAAAATACTTCTTTTGGTTTAGATAAGTGAGATGCACTTACAATAATTAATATAGTAAAATATTTACATTGATAACTATATACAGTATGCACAGGTATAATAAAAAGTCTGTTGCTATGCCTTATAATAAATATATAGTTATATTGAAATGTAGACAATATATGTATATATATACAGTATATATATACATATTTGCATTTATACAGTATGTTCATGATTTATACATATTTTCAGATTCCATGATATGCATTTATATCAATGATTTACATTTATATATTCAGAATTATAACTATATATTCAGATTCACTTCTATATATTCACAATTTACATTTATATATTCAGACTTATATAATTATTTATGAATTATAACTATATATTCAGATTTCCTTCTCTATATTCAGACTTATAACTATATATTCAGATTAACGTCTATATATTCACAATTTACATTTATATATTCAGGCTTATAACTATATATTCAGATTTACTTCTATATATTCAGACTTATAACTACATATTTATATTTATATTTACATATTCAGAATTATAGCTATATATTCAGATTTACTTCTATATATTCAGGCTTATAACTATATATTCAGATTTACATTTATGTACTCAGGATTATAACTATATATTCAGATTTACATTTATATATTCAGACATAACTATATATTCACAATTTACATTTATATATTCAGATTTATATATATATATATATATATATATATACACTGAACAAAATTATAAACACATCACTTTTGTTTTTGCCCCCATTTTTCATGAGCTGAACTCAAAATCTAAGACTTTTTCTATGTACACAAAAGGCCTATTTCTCTCAAATATTGTTCACAAATCTGAATCATCAGAATGAATCAACAGCATTATCTATTACATTAATAAGAAATGCTAAAAACATAATAATCTAACACCAAATGCTGTCAGAGTCTCAGAGGCAGCACTGAGATATTGCACCAGTGTGGCAGCAGTTTAGATGTTAATTATAAGAGGTGGGACTCTGAGGAAGACTGGATCGTTATTCAGACGTAGTTCATTAATTTTATGGCGACCTGAGCGAGTGAGTGACTCACCCTCAATCTATCTGATTTCATCACTCACCAGATATCACACAACAATCTGTGGGGATTCCCAGCATGCAGTGCAAACAGGCGAATAAAATTTAAGGTAATTGAAGTCTTTGGGGAAATAAGCTCAGAAACAGAAGAGGTAAGCAGAGGGGGCGGTATTAATGGCTCGAGGGACTGTCATAAAGACGACTGTCAAAGAGACTCGATATGATAAAGTCAGTCTGTCATCAAAACTCATTTCAAATGCAAATACTGCCTGTTTGAAAACGGTTTGCTAAGTGAAATTCAGAAACTGTTTCCTTTAGGTTTGCAACAATAACGAAACATAATTTTTTTCTGAAATGATTATCGATAAATAAAACATATGCTAAATTTTGGCTGGTCTGTATATGATGGAACAGTCAACAAAAATAACTTTAAATGGAAGTCAGTGGGGAAGATGTTTCTGTGAAGTGGGGGAAAAAAACAACTTTTGTATATAAGCAGTTCATCATACAATAAGTATGGGAGCTTGTTTCCACCACATGATTAAAAAAGATCATAAAATGATTGTTACTCATGATAACGTTTCAGTCAGTTGTTATAAATGTAATATATTTGCATTTATTCATTTAGCAGTCACTGTGTAGAGATAGATAGATAGATAGATTATAGTATACTGTATATACTGTACCACTACACTATGAGAATGATTGTTGCTCTATATTATATATGATTTGAATAGATAAACTACTGGTGATTTTGGACTGCTAGATTCATTATGGTATGACCTTCTCTAACCAGCCCACTGCATTAATAATCACTAGTCATATCACTTTAATTAGAATCTTAAAGCAGCCAGGTCATGCTCTGATAGCCAATATAATTTACAAGCGTTTTATAAATATTTCATTTTGGGTTAATATCAGTTGAGTGATATCTAAAAATGTCCTACATACAGCCCTGATGTCCAGAACATTTTGTTATCCAGTCACTCATCTTTATTGGGAGGTATAGTCAGAAACACTGAAGTGTAAACGCTGATGTGTCTTGGCACATTTACACTTACATTTCTGGCTTTTGCAGACTCATGATTTAGCTACATTTTATTATGCGTATTCCCTGGGAATTGAACCCACAACCTTGGCAATGCTAGTGCCTTGCTCTATTTGCATCTCTTGCGGTGATCACAAGTGGTCAATAGAGATGCATTTGAGATGCATGTACTGTAAATATGAGGTGAAATACATAAACTGAACTTGTTTGACTCTTGGGGATCCACCAAGTAAGAATGCGCTGTGAATCCGCTGACGTTTAATTCTGCAGACTAGCACTCAAGCTAAGGATATTACCCACACTTCATTCTCTGACAGGGTCAAATATGTGCAAGGCTGATCGCTCGCTTTTACAAGATCCTGCTTGACAGATGTGACAACAAACATCTTAAATGGATTCTAACTCAGAGATTAAATGATATAAAGCTGTGTGAAGAGACCATTCTCAGTCCTATCAGGGCTAATGCCTAAACCAGAACATTATTAAGCTTGATCCTCAAGCTGGTTTAAAAAAAAAATAATAATGGTCCACAGACATTTAATACAGGGTATCTTTCTGTTACAAGCTGGAAGATAAAATTGTCTAGACTGTTTCAAACCTGATAAGGCTGTGTCTTATGTTTTATGGAAAGCTGTACACCTGCCTCCGAGCTCTTTCGTGCTGCAGTTTCAGAGAATCAGAGACCTTATTTTCACTTTGATGGCGTCAGTCAGAATAAATCATATGCATTTGTTTATGTGAGTACTAGATGCAATGTTTTGGAAAGGGCACTTTATGCCGTAATATATCAGCTAATTCTGTTTGCACTAAGTGCTGCATTTGAAAGTTTTCATTTAAAGGCTTTGTTGTTACAGGTTTTATTCCAGTTATTATTTCTCAGGGGAGGTTTATTTTCGAAAGTCACTTTCTAAACACATACATTAATTAACAACCTGGCTGCATAAATGAATGAATGAATTAATTAATTAATTAATGCTGGTCTTTTGAACTTTCTATTTATCAAAGAATCCTAAAAACATATCATGGTTTCTACAAAAAAAATCTACATTCAGCATATTAGAATTATTGCTGAAGGATCTAGTAATACTGAGTGAATAAATTACATTTTAAAATATATTAAAATAGAAAACTACCCTTTTAAATTGTAACAATATTTCACAATATTACACATTTTACTGTATTTTTTATCAAATAAATGCAGACTTGGTGAGCAGAAGAAACTATTTTTACAGTAATATTAATAAATCTTAATTATTTTCACTTAATTATTTTTGAGCAGTGGTGTAAATTTATTTAACTTTATAAGTTAATATCTATCTATCTATCTATCTGTCTGTCTGTCTGTCTGTCTGTCTTTATATTTAAATGTTTTTAATTTAGTTCTATGATATGGAAATAAATAGTCTGTTTTTTTTTCAGTGATATGGAAATAAAACAAATTATATATAAAATTCTAAAGCCTGTTTAATATATCTTCAATGCTTCACACAATATTTGTAACCGAGTTTGGAGAATTTTAATGCGAAATATGGTTGTGATGAATTGCATTACATAATTGGCACATGATGTGATTAATTTGATTATTTTAAATTCATATGGAATTATGTTCATGTCTTGCATTCTCATGTTGCGAGTATAATTTACACCACTGATATCAGAATATCAGCTTGTGCCCAAATGCTACAAGGGAAAATAAAAGTATTCAGTTCTGTAACATTGTAGTCGATCTCTCAGTCACGACCAATTCACACCTCACACTGTGACAGCCAGGATGTTTATCACAATTCCGCACAACTCCGACCTCTGTCCTTCAGAGAAGCCCTCTACTGCCATGCACTTCGTGTCAGTTACCGACTGCTATCTCTGTTTCAACACTCCTGGGGACGCGCTTTTATTGGCAGCTGTCCCATAGGTCTGCCGAGCAGAATGACATCCAGCGTCTCTTTAATCAGAGCTGCTTACAAGTATCTCAACACACGCGGCTCTCACACAAGGGCTCTGTTCCAAAGACTTAGTAAGCTGCCCTGCTGTCAGTTGCTGCCTTCCACAGCAACATCTTCACTGGACTAGAACCTCATAAGTGACTGCATTGGAATGATTCACATCACGTTTTAAGCTAATTCGAATTTAACTGAGAATGCCTTTTAAATTCCAACAAATTTCTTCAGTTTTAAATTAATTTGCATTGAGGGAAGCAAACCTACATTTTGAATTTTAATTTAAAGTGCTGCACATTTTTTAATGGGGGGAGAAATGTGCTGTTTAATTTATATAATTGCCATATGTTATGCTGTATTTCATATGTTGCTTATACAAATTGATATATA
>NW_015547666.1:1309142-1309441 GCF_001515605.1 Sinocyclocheilus anshuiensis | reverse complement strand
GTCAGAAATCTTGGTGTAATCTTTGATGACCAGCTGACTTTCAAATACCACATTGCAAAGACTGCTCGATCTTGCAGCATCAGAAAGATCAGTCCCTTCCTAACGGAGCATGCTGCACAACTTCTTGTCCAGGCCCTTGTGATTTTTAGACTGGACTATTGCAATGCTCTTCTGGCTGGACTTCCATCATGCACAGTCAAACCTCTACAAATGATTCAGAATGCAGTGGTACGACTGGTGTTCAACGAGCCCAAAAGAGCCCATGTTACACCTCTCTTTATCTCCTTGCACTGGCTACC
>NW_015547666.1:1297881-1309116 GCF_001515605.1 Sinocyclocheilus anshuiensis | reverse complement strand
TCAAACCTCTACAAATGATTCAGAATGCAGCAGCACGACTGGTCTTCAACGAGCCCAAAATAGCCCATGTCACACCTCTCTTTATCTCCTTGCACTGGCTACCGGTTGCGGCTCGCATCAAGTTCAAGACATTGATGCTTGCATATAGAACAGCTACAGGCTCAGCACCCTATTTTTCAAGCGACACCTGAAAACTCATCTCTTTCGTCACTATCTGACTTCATCCCAAAAACAAAAAAAAAACTTTTCTTTCATATTTTTTTGTCTAGCTTGCACTTATTTGAACAATGCTTGAAACTTGGTATTACGAGCACTTCCTGTGTCTATTTGTCTCTATAAGATGAATCGCTTGATGTATTCCCCAGTTGTAAGTCGCTTTGGATAAATATGTCTGCTAAATTAATAAATGTAAATGTAATACTGAACAGATGCTTCAGGTTATAGCTTTTACAATGTCGTAATATAACACTACATGCTAGAGTATTCTGTAATTAGTAATATAGTAAGAGCTGTGACGTAACCCATAGTAGTTCATTGTTTTTGTTTTGTGATGTGTTATGTCAAGGATTATATTGGTTATATTCTTCTGAGACCAAATTTTAAAATGTATCTCCTCCTAGACTTTTAAAGCTACAACCACCAAACTCAGGTCAGACCTTCAGACTGGTCTGACTCGGGTTGCTATATATTTTCTAACTGATCCGGCTTACAGTTTTCGTAAACCAGACTATCAAAACCACCTAAAATCCCATAGACTTTCATCGAGGGGGTGAACACTTTTATACAATAAGACTTTTGGTGTATTTAAGCTGTCTATTGCTATAGCAAAGCTTAACAACTCCCTACAGAAAAAAAGAAAAGAAAAAGAAAAACCACTAAAAGCAGCCTAAGCTGATTGACTACTTTGACTGGTCTCCCAAGCTGGTTTTAAAGTGGTTTGGCCACTTTAAACATGCCAACAACATGCTAGTAACTTGCTAATCATGCGAGAAACATGCTAGTAACTTGCTAATCATGCTAGAAACATGCTAATAACATGCTAGTAGCATGCTAATCATGCTAGAAATGTGCTAGTAACTTGCCAATCATGCTAAAAAAAGGCTATCACCATGCTAGTAACGTGCTAATCATGCTAGAATCATGTTAGTAGCATGCTAATCATGCTATAAACATGCTAACAAAATGCTAGTAACTTGTTAATCACTCTAGAAACATGCTAACAAAATGCTAGTAACTGGCTAATCATGCAGACAACATGATAACAAAATGCTAGTAACTTGTTAATCAGTCTAGAGACATGCTAGCAACTTGTTAAACATGCTAGAATCATGATAGCAAAATGCTAACAAACTTGCTAATAATGCTAACAAAATGCTAACACCACGCTAGTAACATGCTAATCATGCTATAAAAATGCTAACAACTTGTTAAACATGCTAGAACCATAGCTAGTTACAACATGCTAGTAACTTGGTAATCGTGTTAACAACACACACCCGGAGCAGTGGGCAGCCATTTTTGCTGCGGCGCCCGGGGAGCAGTTGGGGGTTCAGTGCCTTGCTCAAGGGCACCTCAGTCGTGGTATTGAAGGTGGAAGAGAGCGCTGTACATTCACTCCCACCTACAATCCCTGCCGGTACGAGACTCGAACCCGCAACCTTTGGGTTACGAGTCCGACTCTCTAACCATTAGGCCACGACACCATGCTAGTAACATGTTAATCATGTAAACAAAATGTTAGTAACTTTGTTAATCATGCTACAAACATGCTAGCAATTTGTTAAACATGTTAGAATCATGTTAACATTATGTTATTAACATGATAATCATGCTAGAATCATGCTAGTAAAATGTTAATCATGCTAGAATCATGCTAGTAACATGCTAATCATGCTAACAAAATGCTAGTAACATGCTAATCATGTTAGAAACATGCTAGCTACTTGCTAATCATGCTACAAGCATGTTAACGTCATGCTAGTAACATGCTAATTAATGCTAACCGAATGCTAGTAACATGCTAACCATGTTAGAAAACATGCTAGTAACATGCTAATCATGCTAAAATAATGCTAACAACATGTTAGTAACTTGCTAATTATGTTAACAACATGCTAGTAACATGTAATCATGCTAAAACATGTTAGTAACTTGCCAATCATGCTACCAACATGTTAACCATGTTAGAAACATGATAGTAACATGCTTATCATGCTAGCAAAATGGTAGTGACATGCTAATTGTGCTTGCAACATGCTAATCATGCTAACAACATGCTAGTAACATGCTAATCATCCTGCAAAATATGTTAGCAACATGCTAGTCATGCTAGAAACAACCTAGCTACCACCCCAGGTACCCTAGCAATGTGTTTATACATATCTGTTTTTCTGATAGACTGTGTTGCATTGAAAACATTCAAACTTTAATCTTTAAAACAATTTTAACTTTTAAACTACTCAAAACTGAAAACTTTCAGATTGCAAGCTTTTAAAACTACTTCAACAATTCTGGATAGGCTTTTTCAAGCTAACTTAAAGTTTGTCTACAAACTTTACTGCATATTGTTGTTTATGATAATTGTATATTATCATGTTGATGTAAACAGAATTTAGTATATTAAATTCACACTTACTAAACACCTCAGGTCAACAATAAGCCTTTTAGATGGGCATCAGCTGGAGTTGGATTATTTCCAGTACATCATAAACCAGGAATTTTTTATTTTGACATCTTTATCTACTATTTTTGAGGTGCCAAATGACATTTTGGAGACCCTTATGGTTTTACAAAGGAAAGTTCACACTGGAACGGAGATGTTTGACAGCATAGCAGAAGAAGAAACGGTAAAAATCGTACAGTTAAACTCACTGTCACTGACTCTTATGAAGAGATCATTATACATGCTTCTGTACATCGAAAGCCTGCTATGAATGCAAATATGGAGTGAGTCTAAGTTAAATAAATATATAATTAAATTATTAAATGCATAACGGAATGTTTAAATTAATAAAGTATAATGAAATGTAAGCATAAATAAGGTGTGAAATGTATATATTTGATGTTTCATGTAACATGAAAAATAATGTAATATGTCAAATACACTGTGAAATGAAAAACCTCATGAAATAAAATGATGAGAGAATATAAATCAAGTCATTGTATCACAAAATAAGTGTTATACATAATCAAATGTTACAATTAATAAATATAAGCATAATGAAAAGAGGATACAAATAAATAAATTGGATGCTGGTGTTTAATTAAAGTATTTCAATGCAATTTTTTTGCATTAATTAACAAAATGAACTATGGTAGACATCACACTGATGGTCACATATTCAGACTTCTGGATTGATCAAGTATTTTTGAAAACCTTAAGGAGATTCTATTTATGGCTGTTGCGGCAACCATTATGCTTTTACTAGGGTACTGCATATAAACACTTCTTCTCTGGCAAACGTTTCAATTATATTTTGCAAGTGTATTGCTTACAGTATATTTGCTTTTTAAACAGTTTTAGAACATTTTCATCAGAATCCTGCCATTCCTTTATTTTTCATATATTGGTTAATCTCTGATTTTAGTTTGATTTACTTTTAATGTATAATTAGTTTGAATTGAACGTATACTTACAGGATATTGAGTCCTGCAGGAGTCACACTGAAAAATCTACACATTTTCCTCAATGTATTTTCTTGCACTGTCATTTCTGAGTCTTTCTGATAATTTCAGAGACTTTGTGAACTGTAGTTCTTGCAGGATGATTAATAGTCTGTTCATTATTCATACATAAATAGTATTCACAGTCACTGATTCTCAAGTTACATTGACTTTAAAAGTCTGTTTAGCAAATAAGCTCAAAAGGGAAACATCTCGGGTTACGACTGTAACCCTTGTTCCCCGAGAAAGGGAACGAGACACTGCGTCGGTAACGACACTAGGGGGGAACCCCCTCAGCGTAGCGCGTCTGAAGCATAAATGAAACTATTCCAATCCTGATTGGTGTTGCGTCATGACATAACATGTGACGGCATAGTCGGAAGCTACAAAGGGACGCCGGCACACAACAGAGTCAGCTTTTGCGATGAAGCAAGCCGCTCCCAGGCAAGGAGAGGTGTGGCGAAGAGACGCAGTGTCTCGTTCCCTTTCTCGGGGAACAAGGGTTACAGTCGTAACCCGAGACGTTCCCCCTCGAGGGAACTCACACTGCGTCGGTAACGACACTAGGGGAACGGATACCCACTATGCCACACCAAAACATGCCTGTCCTAGTGTGAAGCTGAACCAGGCACAACTTAGGACGAGAGCACTCGTGCACCCGGCGTGGAGGGAAGGTTCACGCTATAAATCCTGATGAAAGTATGCGGGGTTGACCACCCAGCCGCATCGCAGATCTCCTGCAATGGGACTCCTGACAGGAGGGCCCTAGAGGACGCCATGCCTCTAGTAGAGTGGGCCCTCAAAGCCACAGGTGAAGGCAAACCGCGTACCTGATAGGCCAAGGCAATAGCCTGAACAATCCAATTACTAATTGTCTGCTTGGAAGCAGGAAGTCCCTTCTTGGGTGATCCAAAGCACACCAACAACTGTTCTGACCTCCTCCAATGAGAGGACTTCTGAATGAAAATGTTCAATGGTCTGACAGGGCAGAGCAGATGAAGCCTCTCTTCTTCCGCTTACACATGAGGCAGAGGATGGAAGGCCTGAAGAACCACCGGACGTGCCCTATTAGATGGCACCTTGGGCACATAGCCAGGCCTAGGATGTAAAATGGCCTTAACTCCTCCAGGGGCAAACTCCAGGCAGGTCGGCGAGATAGCCAAGGCCTGGAGATCCCCCACTCTCTTGAGCGAAGTAATTGCCAGGAGAAAGACCATCTTAAAGGTCAGGTTCTTTGCCGTAGCTGACTCGAGAGGCTCGAAGGGGGCAAGTGACAGCCCTTCAAGGACCACAGCCAGATCCCAAGTTGGGACTCTGGAACGAGTCGCAGGCCTCATCCTCCATGCACCACGGAGGAAACGCACGACCAGCTGGTGCCTCCCCAGAGGCCCAACACCTAAAGGAGCGTGGAAAGCCGCAATGGCAGCCACGTACACCTTTAGTGTGGACGGGGTAAGACCAGCAGAGAAGCGATCTTGGAGGAACTCCAGCACTGAAGCCACCGGGCAGTTAACTGGGTCCAACCCACGCTCTCTACACCACGTGGAAAACACATTCCACTTTAGGCCGTACAATCTCCTCGTTGAGGGAGCCCTGGAACTGAGTATGGTCTCGATCAGTCCAGCCGACAAGCCAGCCTCTAGGTACTGAGCCCCCTCAGGGGCCAGACCCACAGTTTCCACAGCTCTGGCCGAGGGTGAAATATCTCGCCCCCTGCCTGAGACAGCAAGTCCCTCCTCAGAGGGATCTGCCATGGCTGGCCTGCCAGGAGTGACATGATATCGGAGAACCACACCCGGGCCTCAACCCCTGCCTCGACAGGACGTCTGCTCCCTGATTCTCTCGAGGAAAACCCCTTGGTTTTCAACCACCACTGTAGGGATCTCATGTACAGAAGGTCAAAAGGTATTATGTTGGACGTTGCTGCCATGAGCCCCAGCAGTCTTTGGAACTGCTTTACAGTGATAGCGTGGCCTAGCCCTATCCTGGAAACCATCGCCAGGATGGACTCGATACGAGCGGGAGACAATTGTGCCCGCATCGTTGTCGAGTCCCATACCACCCCCAGGAACGTTGTTCTCTGGGTGGGCAACAACACGCTCTTTTTCGTGTTGAGTCTCAACCCCAAGCTCTGAATGTGGCCAAGGACGACATCTCGATGCCGAACCGCCATCTCTCGAGACTGGGCCAGTATAAGCCAGTCGTCGATATAATTCAGCACACGGATGCCCTGAAGCCTCAGTGGCACTAGAGCTGCATCCATGCACTTGGTGAAAGTGCGAGGGGAGAGAGCTAGGCCAAACGGAAGAACCCGATATTGGAACGCTTTGCCCCCGAAAGCGAACCTCAGGAACTTCCTGTGAGAAGGAATGATAGAAACATGGAAGTATGCGTCCTTTAGATCTATCGTGACAAACCAGTCCTCGGATCTGATCTGACTCACGATGGTAGAAATAGTGAGCATCTTGAACCTGAATCTCCTCAGAGAACGATTCAAGTGCCGCAGATCTAAAATTGGACGCAACCCCCCCATCCTTCTTGGGAACTATGAAATACCGGCTGTAGACCCCGGACTCCCTGTCTGGCGGAGGAACACTTTCTATGGCCTCCCTCACCAACAGGGAGTGAACTTCCTGTTCCATCACCCGACCCTGCTCAGGGTGCACCACAGTCCAGACCACCCCATTGAACTTCGGGGGGCGGTAACCGAACTGCAGCCTGTACCCTCTTTCTACTGTACGCAGGACCCATGGAGATATATTCGGAAGGCATTGCCATGCACCGATATAATCTACTAAGGGAATCAGCCTCTCGAGGCTGACCTCGGGTGTTTCTCGAGTATCGTTTACGATTCCCTGAAGCGGAACACCGGCAGGAAAAGATCGAAAATTATTTTCTATGTGGGGACGCTGTCGCTGCCAGGCCGCAAGCCCTCGGGGCGGACACCGCAGCGTGCGTTCGCCGGAAATCGATGTGGCCCGAAGCGTACTGGACGGCAGGATTCCAACAACGATTTCCTGAGGGTTCCGAGGTGGAAACGACCTTGATCGCTCCTCCCCGGGGGGAGGTCCTCAGATCGACCTTCGGCTCGGCGTGCTTCGGGCGAGAGCTTCGCCTCTGTTGCCAAGATCCCTGAGGAGGGGCTCTAGAAGCGACACTCTCCTTTTGTACCTGCCGGTACGAGGAGCTTGATGACGGCTGGGGCTGTCCACTTGGAGCAGCTTTCTTAGACTTAGAGCGGCGAGGGAGATACTGCTTAAAAGCCGCAGACTGCTTCTTCGCCTCCTGAAACCTGTCGACGACTATATTGACTGCGTCACCGAATGTGGAAGAAGCCGCGGCGCGGGCTTCCGCACGGGGAGTGAGAAATTCGGAAGTGTCAGACGAGGACTGAGAATGTGCTGCAGCAGTCTCGAGCCCTCCTGACAGATCCATCTGCGAGCCCCACGATCTAAGCCGCCGTGCCGCCTCGGCGGACGCGGGACCCGAACCGCGGGGTGCGCGAGCCTGGCCGGCCTCATCGAACACAGCCAGGCAGGAGCGCAGCACTCTGATCGGCAGTGCTTCACAGTTCACACAGGCAGCTCCCTCGAGAGCTGCCTGTGCGTGCTGCGCTCCCAAACAATAAACACACAGCTGATGTGTGTCCCCACCCGTTAAAAACCTCGGGCAGGGATGAACACACCGCTTAAACTGTCCACTCGCCATGATAATCTATATGCTTGTGACAAACAACACCAAATAAGACACACAATGACACAGAGCGCTTGCTGAAGAGAAAAAGCTGACTCTGTTGTGTGCCGGTGTCCCTTTGTAGCTTCCGACTATGCCGTCACATCTTATGTCATGACGCAACACCAATCAGGATTGGAATAGTTTCATTCATGCTTCAGACGCGCTACGCTGAGGGGGTTCCCCCCTAGTGTCATTACCGACGCAGTGTGAGTTCCCTCGAGGGGGAACATTCATAATTACTTATAATTTATATCATAATTAGTTATATGATGTATATTAACTGCCAGAAGTAACTGTAGCAAATATGCAGTGTAATTATCTATCACTTCTAAGAAATGTTATTTTTCTGGTAACAGAAAATAACCTTATTTCAGTCCTAAGGCATTAGAGCATGTAGCAAGGAACATTGAAGTGACTTTGTCTGTAAGCAGTAAACACAGAATCAAACTCAACTGAATGTACACAAAAGTTAAATTAATCAATGAATGCACAGTTACTAAACATAATAACACACAATTATACCCCCCCACACACACACACACATACAAACACATACGTAAGCAGGGAGTGGATGAATTAAACCAAGAAAAATAACTAAAAATAACTATGGAAATGTAAGAGTCAGTCACTACCTGTCTTGAATAAACCATCAGTATCTTAGGCTATGCCCACGCTACATGCCTATTCATGCACACTTGGTATGCACATTCAAGTGTAAACAGGAAGCAGTTTTTTCCTTGTAGGGCTTTTGCTGCTTGAAATTAGTTTTCTTGCTGATAATAGTTTATCTTCTCCATGTAGGCATCTGCAGCATTATAAAACGCAGAGTTTGACTGAACAGCGACTGCTAAAAGGTACAACAAAGTTGGCAAATTTTGCAGTTCCATCTTCATGTTATTGTTTTTATAGTCATCAAGGCTGGTCTGTCCGGTAGTGTAATGGTCAAATGATAGTGGCTTGATGAATCAGTGAAAGATACGCAATGATCCAGAAGACAAGACTGTAACATAATGTCCACTGAGGCGAGTTGAAGATGAATGTGCAGTTTTATTAAACAAAATGTGTCAAAAAACAAAAATAAACTTGATATAAACTTGACCATGAACATAGACTCACCAGTAGTGGATTACATGAACAAAGCTAGACAAATAAACTGAAATATGTGGGCTTCATATACTGATGGACTAATGACATAACAAGATAGCCTAATCTGTGAACAATCAACCAATGAACCAATGAGAAAACAGGACACATGAACATCATGACAAGAACAACCAATCAGAACAAGACACGTGGACAAGGGTAGCACAAGGAAGGAAAACATGAGGACCAAGAAAACACATGAAAACAAGAACACGAAACCAAACCAAAACCAATGTCACAAAGATCCAACCAAGGAGCAAATGTGGGCAGCCACACCTTCGTGTTAAAAAGTCTCATTGAAATGCAAACCTGGATTTTTCAAACTAAAACGGTGTCTGCAGCATTTCCAAAAGTCACTGTTTTCGAGGGTTGAAAACTCCAAAGTGCTGTGGATGCCAGGCGTACCCATAGCAAAAGTTCTGTTTTAAAATGAAAACACACTCATGTAAGACTAGCCTTAATTTAAAGCACCTTGTTAAGAAAGGGTCGACAGCTTAACATCTCTGTTTAAATGTTTAAGTCGGGGTGTCCAGTCCTACTCCTGGAGGGCCAACAATCTGCAAAGTTTATCTGCAACCAGCTCCATCACACTTACCTGTACGTTTCTAGTGAGTCTGCAAAGCTTGATTAGCTGGTTCGGATGTGTTTAATGAGCTAAACTCTGCAGGACAGTGGCCCTCCAGTAACAGGTTCGGACACCCTTAAGTGGATACTTGCATTGCCTTCAGTTATGGAATGAACATCCAGATGCGGTAAGATGAATGTGTAGATATTTTTTTTTCTTCCAGGAGTTTGCAATGCTTGAGTGAGGAATGAAGTAGTGAAAGTTACGTTGGATTCTTATGAAGAAATGTGAACTTCGGTGGAGGGGTGGATGGAGGGTGGATGCACCAGCGTCACCGTCAGTCCTGCATCACTGAGGCCGACCGGATATCTCACACTCTTTTTCTGTTTCTTCTTCCTCCGGGCTGACCAAAATCATGGCATTTAGTTATCTACCACAGTCTATAATTTAGCTGCATTCATCAAGCTGTCATATTGACCACCACCTTGCCTCTGCAGTCTTGCCCCCATGAGTAAGCTCCCGTCCCCACCAAATTTCTCAGTGTGTTCGGTTGGTTTGATGGTATTCTATCCATCTTTTTCTTGAGTAACCAATGAGCGCTGCCATGATGGATTCTAACTTCCTTTTGTATGCTGTCCTGTTCAGGTCTCTATTTGAACCCATGTTAAAATGGTATAAAAAAAAATAACGACTTAATTACACTGAACAAAATTATAAACGCAACACTTTTGTTTTTTCCCCCATTTTTCATGAGCTGAACTCAAAGATCTAAGACTTTTTCTATGTACACAAAAGGCCTATTTCTCTCAAATATTGTTCACAAATCTGTCTAAATCTGTGTTAGTGAGCACTTCTCCTTTGCCGAGATAATCCATCCACCTCACATGTGTGGCATATCAAGATGCTGATTAGACAGCATGATTTTTTAAACTCTGCGGACCCGGATACGGGTCCAAAATCACGTTAAAAATGTTTATGCTTCCTTATATGGTATCAGCCCATATATGGGTTAATTTGAAAGCTTGGAGTGTCTTCTTTACAAAGAATACCATTCATTTTGGTTTTTATATTCATAAAGCAGTAAAATTAAGCTTAGAAATGTATTTGTCCCACACACGAATTTCCGCCTAACCATTGCGAATAATTTTTACGAAGAATGTGTATTTTATATATTTTTCACAAAAAAGTCAAGTCATATATCACAAGAAAGCTCTCATTCTCAGGAATTTGACGATGTAGATTATTTCATTGTGTGACAATCACAGATCGAATTATCTTCGATAGAATCGCGATGTAAAATTTTGTCACCTCTGAGCGAATTTACATTTATACTCGTAGCACTGCTTCAGTCAGCCGCAAACAGCCACAAATATCTATATACTCTATATTATATTTTAGATTAGGATCTCTTCTTTCAAACAAGACCATTTTCACGTTTCTGCGTGCTTCCATCGGTGAGATATATAGCGTTTTGTCCAGGTAGCGAAATAGACGCTCGTCTGGAAACACGCACTCTTCATATCCAAAGCGCGCACAGCCGTTATACAGATCTGAGGTCGTTTGTGGACTGCAATTGGTCAGATTACAGTCTGTCAGCTCGAGTCAGCCGCAAACAGCCACAAATATCTATATACTCTATATTATCTTTTAGATTAGGATCTCTTCTTTCAAACAAGACCATTTCCACGTTTCTGCGTGCTTCCATCGGTGAGATATATAGCGTTTTGTCCAGGTTCAGAAATAGACGCTCGTGTGGAAACAGGCGCTCTTCATATCCAAAGCGCGCACAACCAGCGCGTCTGATGGTCTAGAGCTCTGTGGTCGCTTGTGGACTGCAATTGGTCAGATTACATGTCTGTCAACTCGGCGGCCATTTCAGAGCCGTGAAATTTGACACCTCTGCGTCACTAGAGGGGGAGAGGGGGGTCTTGCATCCGGGACTGTGCCTGTGGGGGTTTTTGGTCACTGTAGTTTCTGGAATGTTTTGAAGGCGAGTTTCCCTCACGGAAAGAATACAGAACACGCGTCTCGGATTATATCAATCTATGATAATCATATTACAAGTTATATATGGTGAAGAACATTCAGCGGCGCCGTGGAGAGGAATGAACGCGCGTCTGGTAAGGCTT
>NW_015547666.1:1282724-1297401 GCF_001515605.1 Sinocyclocheilus anshuiensis | reverse complement strand
ACGTAAAAGCACAGCTAGCAATCTGATACACTGTTTATTGACAGAAAAGTACAGTACATTATGCATTTCAGTGAATATACAGTGAATATACAGTAAATATACATGGATTAGTACAGTGCTATGTGGATGAACTGATATGTGTTTGTTTGACGCTAAGAATGCTACAGATAGCTGCCGGTTAGTGAATTAGCTCCGCTCTGGTCCAGGAATGATGCAATGATGTCATGGAATATGCCACACCTGTGAGGTGGATGGATTATCTCGGCAAAGGAGAAGTGCTCACTAACACAGATTTAGACAGATTTGTGAACAATATTTGAGAGAAATAGGTCTTTTGTGTACATAGCTCATGAAAAATGGGGGCAAAAACAAAAGTGTTGCGTTTATAATTTTGTTCAGTGTAATTAAACAGAAACTTACTAAATATTGCTAAAAAATAAAAATGAGTGCAGGATTAAGCTGTACTGTCATTGGCTGCCTCAACAACAGCAATCAACTGAAGGTATTCCTGGAAAGTACTTGTTAAGAGCACCAAAAAAATCTTAAAAGAATGTCCATATGTCCACGGTTTTGTATCTCTTGCTATGCCAAAGAGAATATGACAAGAGAAAATGAGCATGTATTGCAGCACTTAAGTTAAAATACTCCTCAAACAAGGTATACCAGGGGTGTTCAAACCTGTTCCTGGAGGACAACTGTCCTGCAAAGTTTAGCTCCAATCCTAATTAAAAACACCTTAACCAGCTAATCAAGGTCTCTAGAAGCATCCAGGTAAGTGTGTTGGAGCAGGTTCAAGCTAAACTCTCCAGGTCATTGGCCCTCCAGGAGTAGGATCGGACACCCCTCAGGTATACAATGTTTGTCAAGCAACAATTGTGGGAGCTTGTAGAACATTTTAACAAAAAAAGAGAGAATTTGCTCAAACAGTGCAAAATTGAGATTGAACAGAAAAATTAGAGGGTGAAAGTCATCGCAGATGTTTGAGCTGCAGGTGGAGCATTTGAAATTGGTAAAAGAAGGTCAAATGATCCCGGAAGAGCCACCATTTTTATGTTTCTCTTCCATAGATCGCAACAAAATAAGTCACCACACGCAATGGCATCTTAAACAATATTTAAGTTAAACAATTATTTAACTAAAGAATTAAACATGCTATGCAGTCATTGTAAATTTCAGTGATCTCTCTCTCTGTTTCCTTAATTCACTTTCAAGTTCCAGATTGCTGGGGGCAGAGTGGGCAGTCTAGGAGAATGGAGATGACTGTGGAAACATTGTTATACTAAGATCAGAGTTTATGTAAAGATAAAACGGTCACACTTTATTTTAAGGTCCAATTCTCGCTATTAACAAACCATTAACTATGACTTTTGTCTCAATAAACTTATAAATTGCTGCTTATTAATAGTTAGTTAGGTTGTTGTTAAGTTTAGGTATTGGGTAGGATTAGCGGTGTAAAATATGGTAATGCAGAATATGTTCTTTATAAGTACTAATTAACAGCCTATATGTTAATAATAGGCATGCTAATAAGCAAGTAGTTAATAGTGAGAATTGGTCCCTATAAACCGATAAAATATATACCTATAAAAAAGGGAGGTATGATTTAAAAAAATTCACTTTTGATAATGTTTGATAAGGTGTTATGAGGATCCTAATCAGAGGATGCAGGATCTTTTAAGGGGGTGTGTGTGACGGCTAAGTGAGTAACTGTGGTTGTCTTCGAGATACAGGTGATTTGCTGAAGGGCATGGCTTTACACCTGAATGAACTTTACAAATGACTGGTATGAAGAAGTGAGGGAGTTGCTTTTTGCTGTTGGAGTTACTCAAGAACCTACAAGAGAGATTACAGGTTGTGGGGATTATGGGAGACCACCGCTGCATTGGAGTTCTCGTCTGATCCATCCCCTATGACTGATCTTTTGCTGATTATTTTTGGGTTGGACCATTGACATTGGTAATAGCCACTTACACTTCCATGCCAACACACTGACTAACATTTATACTGACTACTTAACATTCTTTAGTTAAATAAATATTAAGACGCCGTTGCGTATGTTGACTCCCTTATTTTGTTGTGATCTGACTGTGCATTCATACCGCCGCCCACGAGAGTGTCAGAACTCACTCTGGCCGCCCTGCTAAAAACAATGTAGAAAGATTTGTGGATGCTCTGACGAGCGAATGCTTGGTCTTGTATTTAAAGGAGCCGCAAAGGAAACAAGCATGTTGATCTTGTGCAGACTGACCACAAGTAGGGTATAAGTTAACTGCATGAAATATTTGAAATGTGAAAGAAATTGATCAATGTAAAGAACTTCACAATTATAGTTACATGTTTGTTAACAAAATAAACCAATTAAAAATAAACCATTTGTGTGGTGTGGCTTTTGTGTTCATGGTTAGTCTAATTTCAACATCAATTTTATAGGAGACGTTTACTAAGTCTTTAAAGGGGTCATATGATGCAATTTCAAGTGTTCCTTTCTCTTTGGAGTGTTACAAGCTGTTCGTAAATAGATAATATCCCTAAAGTTGCAAAGACTAAAGTCTCAAACCCAAAGAGATATTCTTTATAAAAGTTAAGACTGGTCCACGCCCTCCTAAAACGCCTCGTTTAAACACGCCCCCACGTCTACGTCATGATGTGGGAAGATTTGCATAACGCCGCCCAAATGTTCACGCAAAGAAAGAAGGCATAACTTTATGGTTGCTGCCACCACCGCTGCCATGTTGTGAAGACGCTGTGTGTTTCGTTGCGAAACTGAAAATAATTAGTTTGGCCTTCCAAAAGAGGACACGACTAGAAACCAGTGGTTACGTTGTATTTACAACACTGTTCCAGAACAGTTCGACTCAAATATTCAGATGTGTGCAGCACATTTTATGGAGGACTGTTTCCTGATCCTCGGAGAGTAGACTACAATGCCGGCTGTTCTGACTCACAGACTGTAAGTACATTTTCATATTTAAAGAATTTGCCACTGACGATTCAAACGCGAGTTTTGAGCAGTGTAGGATAGCGCTTGTTTTCATTTCTCCGATCACAAATGCAGACATAGTTTAATGTTACGCGGCACGATGCAACGCCTAAAAAGACAGTATAAGTCATTAATGTTCTTTTTAGCAACAGCATATGACCCCTTTAATTAAAATTAACATTAATTTGTGTGCAGCCTACAATACAAACTGTCCTGGTTGAAGTGTAGCCTTAATGCAATTAGTCAAATTGGTGCGATTTTGAATAAATTAATTGCATTCCCGCTGAAAAACAAGCATTCTAGCGCAAAAATGCTTGGGAACTAATATGGTCGGAAACAAGGTTTACAGGACTGCGTTCTCTGGAATCCTCTCAAGCAGAGGACTTCTACATTCCGATTGGTTGTCGCTGAACTGCGTCATAGCTCATTACCATAAAGTTGACCTGACTTCAATTCTCCTCGACGCCCACACCGTCCAAGACGCACCGCGCCACTGCTCTACGGAGCTCTCCGCCGGCTCACATTGAAAATGAATGACTTCCGGCCGCTTTGACGCTCTTGGCGGTGGCGGTGTGAACGCACGGTAAGAAAGAGAATCGTAATCATAATGTCTGATTTTATCAGTTTGGTGACAAACACCCTGATCGGGAGCTGTACGTAGGATATGAGCACCCATCTGTTCAGTGAATGTAGCTAACCTTGGGCTGGTTCATGTCATCTACCCACTCATTAAACTTTGATGGGTGTGACACTGACAAAAGCGACACTGTAAAGTATAACTATAGAACCATGTGCTTTGTAAAACTATTTTCAACATTACATTATTGGCTTTGAAAATATGCTGATTTGACTAGAAACACCAGAGACTGGAAATGGACAGCATAATAAGTCTATCAAGCTCTCACACCATTTTCCTACATGCATGCTCTTGCTTATATCAGTCTTTCTGTTAGAACTAATGGTTTAAATCCGAACCAATCCTTATATTCTGAACTCTGTCTACATCTGTAATGTACCTGTAATTTTCTAGTAACTCTTGCTTGCTCAGGTGTCTTTAATGAAGCTAAACTCTGCAGGTCAGTGGTCTTCCAGGGCCGGATTTAAGGAACCCTGCAGTTTATGCTTGCATTTCCTGTCATGTTGCCAGTGTATAAAAGGATCAGGTGTGAATTTCAATTACAGCTAACGCTGTTGAGTGCACATTTTATATCCATGAGAATAAGATTTTCAATTTGGTTGCTCATTCTCATGGAAAGGTAGTTAGGTAATTGAGTGCCTCCTTGAATTTTGAGGCACAGTGTCAGGCTAAGTAAAAAATCTATTTGCATAATGTTTAGTTTGCTCCCAAATCATCACTCATCTATTTAAAATGAAACACAGCCCTCCTGGTTAATGTCACTAACCCTGGTGGTTTGTCATTTTGTTTCTCATTTCAGTTTTGTTCAAAATTACATACTGTCATTAAAGTATTATTGGTCATCATTAATTAATTAATTAATTAATTATTAATAATTAATTAATATCCTTGTGTGCTTGCATATTTTTAACACCTATTCCATCTGACAGAAGATAAGATTTAAACAGGTTATTTTCAGCTACGATGGGCATTTTTATTTTATAAACTGTTATGCTAACCCAAAAATCACTATATTTTCTGTATAAAGCTGCAGTTATGCTGCAGAAATCCTTTCACTGTTGTAGCCTTGTTGTAGTTTTAAGGACTCTGAAATATGAATTTTGAGAAGGACATTCATGTTTTATGAAATTCTGCCAGCAAGTGAGAGCAGGGGTGAAGTTCACCTAGCAAGATCCTGCTGCATTTTCTTCAAAAGAGGGATACAATTATGCTTTAATGACCTGCATTTTCTGGTTTACTATAATTTACAGGTAGCAAAAACTGTATGAGACTTGTTTGAATGGAAATATTAGTAACATAACACAGTATTATCTGCTTATATGGACATGTTTTGTTCTGTTCTAATAATACATAATACAAATGATAAATACGGAAATAAATTGTACTGGATCCAATGACTATGACGAATGAACGAGGGGACTGGAGACTTGAGGATTTGAGATGCAAATTGTTCACCAAAAATCTAATCTTTTTTAAGTATAAATAAATTGTAAGTGTCTCCTCATGATTTTGGGCCAAGTGGGTGTAAAATAAAATAAAATAAAATAATAAAATAAAATAAAATAAAATAAAATAAAATAAAATAAAATAAAATAAAATAAAATAAAATAAAATAAAATAAAATAAAATAAAATAAAATAAAATAAAATAAAATAAAATAAAATAAAATAAAATAATATATATATATATAGAGAGAGAGAGAGATATATACTGTTTATATTTTGTTTCTTTATTTATTTCTTTTACTCTGTGACAGAATCACAAATTCATATATAATTTATAATCTGTTGCTCAACTTTGTAGGGTGCAATGGGGCTAAAAGGCCCTCTCATGGAAAAAGGTGACTGGTTGATTGAATGAGGTGAAATAGCAATACATTTTCAATATATAATTAAATTCATAATTCATATAAATTCAAAAATAAACATTTTTCTAATAATTTATTCACTTTCTTAAGATCTTAGATACACAAAATCTGTATCATTATGGTTTTAATAAATTAACTGTGTACATCAAAACTGTTACAACATTAGTACATTAGTGTGTATTATAGTCCATTTACTACAGTATACTCCTCTATCAACCTACTGTAAAAGTGTTTTGGTTGGCCTTATCCTAAATACTGTTATTTCACTTATTTCATGTAAAGTAGCAGAGTTGGGCTCTGGCTGAGTTCTGATTCATTTATTAATAAAAAAATAAAAACCAAGTAAAATCGTGGGTCAAGTTAAGGTTTATAAGGTTTAATTCCTGAGATAATTGTAATTACGAAAGGTCTCTTGAGAGCGATCTCATTAGCAGAAATGCCTGATAAAACCTGAAGATGTTGCCGTCCCAGGCGCAGGGCATCTTTCATGTGCTTCAACCAATTATGGACTTTAATGTGATTTATGGTGTGGATTAAAGACAATTTTTAAAACACTCTAGAAAAGAGGCATGCAAACTGCTCTTGAGATGTGCTGCGTAAACATGATAAACCAATACTGCAATGCACAGAAAGTGCATCTGTCTATAACCCTTCCCACAGTGCTGTACAACATACTATACACATGACAAGGAAAAAACACTGACTTGCTTAAAGTAATTAAAAGTACTAATTAAATATCTAACAACTCAAGCAGGGTTCCTCTTTTTAATTTGTCTTAATATTTGACCTTACAGGGTCAAATATTTATTAAAGACAGAGTTCACTGATGAAATGTTTAAGTCATGTATGTTTGCACAACGTCCGTACTTTCTTCTGCACTGGAAGCTCCTGTTGCCAAGTCAAATTCCTTGTGCGTGTAAGCATACTTGGTAATAATGCTCTTTCTGACTTCTGACTTCTGAAATGTGTTTTACATTGACTTTAAAGGAATAGTTTCCGCAAACATGAAAAAGTATGGAAAATGTCCTCACCCTCAGGCCATCCATGATGTAGATGAGTTTGTTTCTTCATCATATTTGAAGAAATGCATCATTCCATTACTTGCTCACCAATGGATCCTCTGCAGTGAATGGGTGCCGTCAGAATGAGAGTCCAAATAGCTAATAAAAAATATTAAAATAATAATCCACAAGTAATTCACACCACTGTAGTTCATCAGTTAATGCTGCATTTTTGTAATAAAGAAATCAAGTCTTTTTGTTTTTTTGTTTTTTTCTTTAAACTGTCACTGTCCAGTGAGAAAGTCCATCTTCTGTTGTCCTCTCACATCACAATTCACACACATACTTGTTTTGCTTGATCTCTGTATATTTCTCTTTTGATTCAGACGAGATGACTTTTTCACTGGAGGAAGCAATATGATAGAGGACTCATATTTTAGCTGGACTGGATTACTTGTGGATTATTGTGATGTTTTCATCAGCTGTTTGGACTCTCATTCTGACGGCACCCA
The DNA here is from genome assembly GCF_001515605.1 of Sinocyclocheilus anshuiensis. NCBI lineage: Eukaryota > Metazoa > Chordata > Actinopteri > Cypriniformes > Cyprinidae > Sinocyclocheilus > Sinocyclocheilus anshuiensis. Next base: position 1,290,404 of record NW_015547666.1, on the reverse strand, counting down.
TTCACTGCAGAGGATCCATTGCTGAGCAAGTGATGCAATTTCTCCAAATCTGATGAAGAAACAAACTCATCTATGTTTTAGTTAGCCTGAGGCTTTTACATTTTTTTGGTTAAATCATTCTAACTCTAAGTCACGTCTTATTTAGTCAGAGGCACTGCCGGAAAGACATGGCCAGCTTTATTTCAAGAAGAAAAAAAAAAAAGACAAAATATTCCTCCCACACCGACAACAGTTTGCTTTATTGATTCTGTGTCACTTGGGAAGGTTTTCCAACACTTGTCCTACTGCTGTTGTTTCTCTTCGGCTAGCTCTTTAGTCACACCGAGGCTCTCTGCAGTCGCTCAGACTGACATCTGGGCACTTTGAAGTCCCTGCACATGGCCAGAAGTTTTATGATAATTAATGTTGCATCTGTGCCACATGGCTGGGTGGATCAGGGGAGATATACAGTCAACAGGGCCGACCTCCTTCTCCAGGGCCGATTTATTGATATTAAGCAACTGCAAGAGGTTCAGTCTGGCAGGCTGATTGCCCGTCCCTCTTATGCACTTCTGACCTGTACAAATGTTATGGTGTGATTATATCTTAATGGAAGTGTTTGTAAACTATGCCCATCTATCTTGCTTGCTTCATTTCTTTTGTGTAGTAAAGTATGTTATGTTACAGCCTCAATAATCTGCTGAAGGAATGTGTTTCAAAGTTTGAAAAAAACCCAGAGCTGTTTTTATTAGTATTTGCACAGCTCTTGTGAGACATGTATTATCTCAGAGCTAGCCAAAATAACTCTGTACAGTATATATAATTTTCATAGGTTTTAAATGTGTATGTTTCCACAAAAAAAACCCAGAGCTGTTTTTATTAGTATTTGCACAGCTCTTGTGAGACATGTATTATCTCAGAGCTAGCTAAAATAACTCTGTACAGTATATATAAAGGTTTTAGGTTTTAAATGTGTATGTTTCCACACCTCTTTCACCACGAATCTTGCCACACAAGCAAGTTTTTTTTTTTTTAATTAGGATGTTTGTTTTTTTTTGTTTGCATTTGCAAAGCTTGTGTGAGGCATAATTGCAGAGTTTCATCTCCGCATTTACATGGAGAAAAAGTTGTCGTACATCTTAGTTTGACGCTGACAAAACGAAATGTGCAAGCAAACACCCTAATCAATAGAAAGGGCTTTGACATAACTTACATCAACATAAATCACAGCCTACACCCGATCAGGAAGCCGGACATGTTCATCAAGCGTTTGCTGCATCCGTATTGATGCAAAATGACAGTCAAAACAAATTAAACAAGCTGAGCAGCTGAAGTGAGAATTTTGAGAGTCTTGGTCATTGAGAGTCTTCTATTCAACTATATGAATACAGAGACTTTCATATGTCATCTCACAACACAGAAAGATGCGACTTAGGAATATTAATATATATATATATATATATATATATATATATATACTGTATATATATATATAAACACAGACGTCATGAGAGATTTTACTCTGCATTCTCAAAATGATTTAGTAATTTTAAATGTTTCCAGTAAGCACAGGATATATTAGAAATGGATTAGAAATCATGTTAAAAATAGATTAGTTTATTAATTGCCTTGTAGAGGAATGCCTTTTTTCCCCATCCATGCCATTTTGTCAGGTTTTACTCAGAACTAAAAATCTATTTGTTTACTTATTTACCTTTTTTTTTTAAATTTTGAACAAGTCTAAATCTATAGTAAAGATAAATACAGCTAGCAGCTAGCAGAGATTGAAACTGAGTAAATCAAAGTATGTCCTTAATATTTTTAATATGTTGTAACAATGTGATAATGCAGCAATTGCAATATATTGTTAATGAAGTCTAGATAAGTGTTATTGAAGTCTAGTTAATGACTCCATTCACAGCACAGGTGTTTAGTGTTACTAAGGAATACTGTACATCCATCTGATTGTTATTGCAAAATAAACCCTGACAGGTTGACCTTGCATCTTACTGAAGGGGTTTATATTCCTGCAGCAAATGGCAGGATCTATATTATTCTGCTTTTCACATGGCTACTTGCCACAAATAAATGGACACAAAATACTGATCTGAGCTGAAATATCTTATTAGCTTACCAAACGCAATGCTTCTGTGGAAAAGAAGGGGGGGAAAAGGACATAAAAACGGATCCTAGCAAGTGGCTCTAGGCCAAGAAGAACAGTTCAAAGATACATTTAAGGGAAAAATTATTACACAACGTTTTGCCATATAAATATGTACAGGGTATGAAATATTGATTTAAGAATAAACTGTTTTAAAATCTTATCTGTTTGTTGTCTAATGCATAACAATGTACAAAACAATCATCCTGACTATATTATGATGCAAGACGTGTGACTCCACAAAGTTATACAAGAGACATGAAAGATGAGCTCGCCTCAAATACCAAGTTTGTTACACAGCATTGCTATTAATGATGGTCATTATCAGGAATAAAATGGATGGCACTTTTCAAGGCATCATGTCCAAGATCCGAATGAGAATTGAATTCATAACAGTTGGTTCCGTCTGTCAGTGGTTTTGCCAGCACATTCAGTATCATCCTGACAAACGAAGGTTATTCCCAAGAACAAACGCTTACTAATGCAGCTTGATCATTTACATACAAGCAGAAGCTCATTAGGAGGGTATTGAGTGTTTTCAGCACAGCAAGGCTTTTTCTTGGAAGTATAGTGTACGTGATCAGCAAAAAGTGAAATCCAGAAAAGTCATTTCTCACAGTAATTCTCTTGGGCAAAGCTGAGCAACAGGTTTCTTGTTGTGGCTGGGTTATGTGTAATCATTTGCTCTACAACATGTGGCCACATCCTATCTTTGTCTGTATTGCACGATATCGTCTCAAAGAGAAAAAAATAAATACATTTCATCACTTTCCAAGCATGATGCGTGTAAGGTTTACCCATTACAATAGTTTACCGTTAAATGACTCCTCTGAATAAACTAATAAAAAGCTTGTGAAATCATACTTCATCCTGACAATCACTTTAAATTATTTTTCTGGTATTATATACCATGTATAGGATGCACAGTTTTGAAAAGGGGAATGGCAAGAATGTTTCATTGTCATTACTGGAGCCAAGTACCAATGTTACGAGAGAACCAAATGTATTAATTATTGTTGTTGTATTGTTACTCTTCTTCTTCCAGTCTTGAGTTTACGACAGCACATAGAGACACTTGCGGGAAAGTTATGAAATTTTGCACAAATATAGAGGATAATTACCAACAGCAAATTTGGAAGCTAACTGAAACCCTCTAGCGCCACCAACTGCCCAAATATGAACTCATGTTTATACGGTTAACTAGAAATCGTTTTCTGTCGAACATTTTCTGCCATTTTGAAATTTCCAGAAAAAACCTTTTCACCAGATTTTCATGAAAGTCAAATCATCTTCTGATTGTGCTGACAAAACGTTATAGAATCCAAGCTGATTAAACAAACCATTCTCAAATAAAACACACACAATTTGACAGTGAGCTTGCAGAATGGATGTGACACTATATCTCTACAATATTATAGCAAATTCAGACAAAACTTGGTACATGTTTTTGCGAGCATGACCTTATAGTACTTGCATAGTAGCATACTAGTCAGATAATATAAAAACTGCTATTTTTGCTTAAATATTCGAGAATTGTTTCATGAAAAATAATTGTTCATCAGAGTCAGATTATACACATTTTGGGCACTGACCATTTTAAATTTTGCAATAAAATGCCATTTTATGAATGCATTGGCATATCCAAAACTCAGTGTGTCTGGCAAGATGTCTTCAAGGTACTCAAAAGTTTCAGAATAGTGCCAAAAAAGCATTAAATTGTTAATACATTTTGATATATTTTTGCCAATTGAAATAAAACTGGTCAATTATGCCATAGACAGTTAAACATTTTATCCAGCATTTGTATTTTTTTTACTAAAAAACCTACTTGTCCAACCTAAACCATTGGTCTGATTTTTTACAAATTTAATTTAGATCATCATCATATAATGCCAGCAAAAAGTTATGCATTTTGTGTCGACAGACAAAACCATACAGAGTACTTTTCTTCTAATGTGCACAAATAAATTAGCCCAAGACCAGGAATGTCCATTAAATAAATAGGGTTAATTTACATTCCATATTGACTTTAATTGTACCCTAAAGATCTTTGAAAAGTCTCAGTGCTGTTCTTAATGCATTGATGCATACTTTGTGTTGGGAGTTAATGAAAGTCAAGTATCCTTATGCCTGCAGCACATTAATTTGTCTTGCATTGTTGTGCACGCAGGTGAAAGAGACATTGAGTAATAGACACTAGACAGATTGGAGGAACAGATCAGGACAACTTGTGCAGAGATTCCCATTGAAAGCTTTGAGTTATGCAGTTGCATTTCCACCCTAATTGATTAGCGACATATGCTAGCCTGGCCTTCACTTATTTATGGGCGCAAACCAATACTGCAAAAAAAAAAAAAAAAATCTGGTCTTGTTTTCCAGTAAAACCATCTAAAACGCCTTAGAATTTTTAAGGCAAAATTGAATAGATTATTTTTTTTTTTTCTGAAAATGTATATTGAATATTTATTTAATCAAGTTTATTTTCCCCATTGGCAAACTGTGTTTTGAGGTCTGACATAAAATGCATTTTTATGTGTCATTGGAATAATGGAATGATTTCTTGAATAAGATAAAATCTATTCATTGTACTTCAAAAATATCACAACTGCAATCATCATTTTCAAGTGCCTTGAAAAAAGACACACTTATGTAGAAATCATCTAAATGGAACTGTCTGATATGAGCTAATGATAAGAAATAGCTAAACTCAAACGTCCTCTCACTATCACCTGCTTTTTTTCCGGCAAATTTCCTAACATGTGTAAATATTTGTTTTAACATAAAAAGTTAAAAAACTGAGACAATACTGAACAAGTTTCACAGGCATTTTACGAACAGAAATGGAAGAAATGAATGTGTCCCTGAACAAAGGAGGGGTCAATATCAAAAGTCGCAGTCAGTATCTGGTGTGGCCACCATTGAACGAACACGAGCGAAGTCTATTGGGAGTGTTTCCATCCTCACATGAAACTCACAGATTTCTATTGAAATGACTGGATTTCGCCCAACAACGGTGAAATGGTGTCTTCCTGTCTAAATATGTGTTTTTGGCTAGAATCGGGGTCAAGGCTGGTTAGGATGGGCAAATAGCCCCTGCTGGTAATTACTCCAGAGTAATTAGTCACATGGCATTTATGACTCTAGTAATTGGGTCAAAATCTGTGCCCAGAAAAAGTACCCATGAGGAATGATGGCTGCATGCAGGTTGCATACTTTCAGAGTAAATACGCCAGCTGATAAATGGGATAGTTCTCTCCAGGGATCTCTTTGGCCAAAATATGCTCCAATGTGAACCAGAATTTATGCCAAAAGTCAAATGCAAGCATGTCTGATATGATATTTCGAGTAGCTCTAAAAAATAAGTATATTCCTTGAGATGATTCCATGTCCAAAATTCTACCTGTGAGAAGCTTTGCTCTCATATTTCTTAGTGCCAGCTCCAATGCTATCCAATAGGATCTGGCTATGACTCTAATGGGCAAACTCCAGAAGAGAGATATGGCCAGTTGGTGTGAGATTGACCTGGACATCAGAGGGGGGTTTGGGAGTAAAGTCATTATCTCAGCCACCCGTCCAGGTTCTCACTGATGATTTGCAGTAACTGGATCCGAAAGAAGCACAATAACAGCATCCGGCAGGTATTATCTGGACCACTGGGTGAAAGATCCCTTCTCTTTCACAACGTATGTCAGCCGTGTTTTCTGACAGGCTAATCTTAGCAGATGGGGAAGGCTGCTTTCAAAGGCAGATGGGAATCTTGGCTCGCAGCCAGGAATATTCCATCTATTTTGATACAAATGTCCACATTTACTGATGAGGCTCGCTTCCTCATGCTTGAGAATTCCCTTTTGGAATTGGATGGAATAGCTTATCCGATTGAATATTCATGTGCATGTCATCCGTTAAATTAAATAGACAGCCCAATTGGGTTTTAGAAAACAATTTGGCCAGCATTAACATAGTAATATTTCTAGCATGCAGCTTTTGTTGAACTGAGATTCTGAATAATAGGGGTGACCAAGGACAATTGTATTTTCCCCCATTATAACGCACAAACTGCTACAAATTTACATGCCATGTTTGATATGTAGAAATATATGTACCTGCATTATTAGAAATATAATGCACCTATTCTGAAAGACTTAATAATGAACCATTTTAAAGTTGTAAATTAAACAAAGATTATTGGAGTGCATTTTATAAGAAAATACTATTTCAGTCTTTCTTTCTACCTCAAAATTCCATGTTTAATTTGAATGTTACTTGCTTTTTTTTTGTTTTGTAATCATTTGTGAAATTTACAATTTTGAATTTCTGAGTGAAAACTGTTTATACACCTATTCATTTTTTTTTTTGTCAGTCTATGCTTATTGTTTTGCAGCTTGCAGACTATTGCTGTTGTTATTTTTGTTGTTAGTTCTATTTATTTGTTTTGTGCTCATCTTTTTAGTTGTCGATGTTTGAGGTTTGTGTGTTGAGGGGAAAAAAAAAACACAATGAAAAATGTATTGGCTGATGAGTCCTTGATATCGCCAAAGAACGAATGACTAAGAGTGATGACAAAAATAATGTCAACCATATAAATAAAGTCACTAACTGCATAATTTGTTAATGCTTCAATGCATGCTGGGTGCTTGCAAACCTTAATATCTTGCAAACTATTTTAATATCTAATTTAATCAAATGTATTTTAATATTTTTTTATCTATATTTTTTTATTTTTTAAAAATCTTTTTTTAGATTTTCAAAATCTTTGTGTGTGTGTGTGCTTGTTTATGCTACAAGGATAATAAAACCTGACATTTTTTGACATTGTGGGGTCCCCACGAGGGAACAAAAATATTAAAAAAATTTAAATTATGTTTATCTGAAAGTGTAACAATGCAAACCCCTCCCACGAGGGAAAAAAATGATTAAAAATAGTAAATGATGTTTATGTGAAAGTGTAAGAATGCAAGGTTTTCTGGTTTTCTGTAAGGGGTAGGTTTAGGGTTAGGGGATAGAAAATATCGTTTGGTCAGTATAAAAGTAATAGTCTATGGAAAGTCCCCACAATTCACAGAAACAAATGTTTGTGTGTTTGTGTGTGTGTGTGTGTGTGTGTTTATGTGGTTTATGAGAAAAATTATTTGAATAATAACATGGGTATGACATAGGTATTACAACGAGAAGGTGATTTATGAGGACATTTTCAGTGTCCCCGTAATTCAAAAGGCTTATAAATAATTCAGAATTAGTTTTTTTGACAATCTAAAAATACACAAAGTTTCCTGTGAGGGGTAGGTTTAGGGATAGGGTTGGTGTAGGGCAATAGAAAATACGGTTTGTACAGTATAAAAACCATTACGCCTATGGAGAGTCCCCATAAACCATAAAAACAAACCTGTGTGTGTGTGTGTGTGTGTGTGTGTGTGTGTGTGTGTGTGTGTATTTTAACTTTATTTAAACATTAGAAAAAAAATCTAAATACTCTTATCAGCCTCACTGTTTGAGTAGTTCTTTAGTCAACCATTGTAATTGGACTGTTCCTACTTTTCTGA
>NW_015547666.1:1274074-1282653 GCF_001515605.1 Sinocyclocheilus anshuiensis | reverse complement strand
TTTTAAAAAGGAAAGAAAAAAAAAAAAAAAAAATGTATTTCTTCACAATAAGGGTAAAAGAGGCACCAAGCCAAGCCCTTGATTGGACCTGTACACAGGCCAGTATAATTGATTAGGTAGAGGAGCTCACCCAGACTGGCAAATTCTCTTGTACTGCCACAGTCTCTACTTGGCTTACTTGTATAACACACTCTCTCTGTTTGTTTACAATGCAAAAACACTCTGCTGTCAGGTGTCGGCGGAAAACTATCCATCAAAGGTGGCTGCTGGCGGTCGGACTCTTGTAATGAGCTATCTTCCTAACAGCAATAGTTCATGACAGATCATTTACAGCAAAGCACACCTCTTTCCTCCGCAGTATAAGGCCAATATGCTGTTGGCACAAATGGCTGCTTGGAAGTTGAAGTTTTTGAATATATTAATTTATATTTACTTTTTTATCTAAGGTTTCAGAGGTATTTGCACAGTTCTAGAACTTTTTTTTTATGTACAATATCAATGGAAAAACCCTTTTACATATGTACAACTTATAGAGATTTACAAATTAATCATTTGAGGTTCATACAAATCATGTTTCATTATTATTATTATTATTATTATTATTATTATTATTATTATATAATTTAATTCATACATTGTTTATTTTATTTGTTATTTTTTTGGCATTTTAAATTTGAATTCATTCAAATTTCTAATAAATGAGACATTACATCTGACACAATAAACACAGTTAATGCATTTACCAAAGTAATATTTTATTATAATATTATATATTTATTATATTATATGTATTTGAATAATGTAGTTTTAATTTATTTATTTATTACAACCAGTTGTCAGAGTTTCTAAAGTTGTACAAAAAATAAATACATAAATAAGTTGTTGATGTATTATAAAACAATCATGTACATTTTATATACAAATACCTATGAATTTAAATAATATCACAGATAAAATGTCACATTTATTAGCAGTTGATACAGTGGCACAGGAATGATGTAACAAGTACATTATTGTACCAGCTACTCAAACCAAATGATATAAAGGCTAAAGGAGTTTCTCTGTCTGTTACTTTTCCATCTTTTTCAAGCAGAACTACCGATCTACCTGGTCATTCTACACAGGACAAAGAGTAGAGAGGAAGTTCGACGATTACATATCAAATGAAATCAAACACAATATAATCATATATAAAGGAGAGGAAAAATAAATAAATAAATAAATAAATAAATAGAAGAAAATTACATAAACTTAAATATATAAATCAGACTCCACAAATCAATGTATGTATGTACATAGTATAAATGTCTTAAAAAAAAAAAAAAAAACACAAGATCAACAATATAATACTTCCAGATATTAATTCTTATTACAAAAATGGTACAAGGTCTAATTCCCCATTTAAGCCTGGAAGTTTAGTTGCTTTCAGTATATAGATCCAAAAATACTCTCTCTGTAAAAGTCTATTGACCCTATCACCTCCTCTTATTGACCTGGGGACATGTTCTATTCCGATTATCTTCAATGTACTTGGGCTACCATGATTTTTCTTTATAATCTTTACGATTCTCTTTATAATGAAGGGCCATAGGATACAAAGGGTTACAAACTCGAATGGCATTCTTATGTTCTTCTAATCTGATCTTTAATTTCCTTATAGTCATCCCTATATAGAAACAACCACATGGACACTCTAACCGATACACTACAAATGAGGTATTGCAATTAATACATGATTTAACTTTAAATTCAGTGTGTGAAGTTACATCTTTAAACATATTTGTCTTGACCATATTGTCACAGTGATTGCAATTGCCACATCTGTAATTTCCTGCACTCGGACATAACCAGGTACGTAATTTCTTAGAGTAAAGATGACTTCTCACTAATTTATCTTTAACCGTAGGTGCTTTCCGGAATACAATGGAGGGAGATTCAGGCATGACTTCCCTGAGATGGGGATCACTCATCAGAATTTCCAAATTACTTTTTATAATTTTCTTAATTCTATTCGATTCTGTACTGTACTGTGTAACGAAATAAACCGAATTATCAGAATCTTGTGATTTACATTTTTGTACCAATAACTCATCTCTACTGATGTTTCTTGCTTTATTAAATGCCTTGTTGATCACCCTGTTTTTGTACCCTCGTTCCTGAAATCTTTGAGTCATTTCTTAAGCCCTGAAATCAAAATCATCTTCCTTCCATTATTTTTAACCTCTGAATCTGTCCTAAGGGAATATTGTCGATCAACCATGAAGGGTGAAAACTATCTGCTCTTAAAATAGTATTTCTATCTGTTTCTTTCCTAAAAATATTAGTATGTAATACACCATTGCCTTCTTTCAAAATTTTTAAGTCCAAGAAATGTATCCGAGTATGTGAAAAATCAAGACTCAACTTCAAATTCACATTGGTATTATTTAAGTATGAATGAAAGACTAACCGATCTGCTTCTGAACCTGTCCATATCAAAATTATATCATCTATATATCTACCCCACCACATCACATTATTTAAATATGGATTTGAATCAGAAAATACTAATTTCTTTTCCCAAAAATCCTAAAAACAAATTTGCATAATTTGGGGCAAAACAGGCCCCCATTGCTGTACCTTTAATTTGTTTATAGAATTCATCTTGAAACAGAAAGAAGTTGTTATTTAATGTCCATTCTGCTAATTGCATAATAAAACATGCCGGTGGCCTTTCAGTAGATGATCTCAAATCTAAATAGTATGATAATGCTTCCAGCCCATCTTTATGGTCTATATTCGTATACAATGATTCAACATCCATAGTCACCAGTATAGATGATTCTGTAGTTTTCATTTCTTTAACGATATTCAATACATGAGTTGTATCTTGAATGAACGAGGGGAGTTCACTAACCAATGGTTTAATAAAATAATCCACAAATTTTGAAGCCGGCTCTGTAATAGACCCATTACCACTAATTATAGGTCTCCCTGGTGGATTTTCAAGATTTTTGTGTACTTTTGGAAGCATATAAAAAGTAGGAATCTTTACAACATAGAAAATCACGTTCATTTTTTGAAATCCATCCCTCATTTTCAGCATGTAATAAAATGTCAGTCAATTCATTTTTAATACTTTCTATTGGATTAAATTTCAGGCGCTGATAGTACTCACAATTTTGTAGTTGTCTAAAGGCTTCTTTGATGTACTGATCTCTGCCCCATACAACAACTGCGCCTCCCTTATCCGCTCTTTTTATTACAAGATCTTCGTTATTGGAAAACCAGTTCAAAGCCTCTACTTCTTCTTTTGAAAGATGATATTGTTTTCTTCTTGTTGAGGCGAAAATCTTGTCAATTTCATACGTTACTTTTTTGTAGAAGGAATTCAACGTTGGATTAGATGCACATGGCATAAATGTTGATTTGGGCTTAAAAGATGTAATCTTCTTATCGTAAGTACGAGTGGCCGGTTCAGGTGTGTAGTACCAGACTTTTAACTGAAGACTCCGATGGAACTTAAATAAGTCCACTTTGGTCTGGAATTCTTTCGCTGTATTTGTTGGTGCATAGGTCAGACCTTTTGATAAAACAGAAGTACAGCTTGTCGGTAGAGTAATATTTGAAATGTTTATCACTTCATCTCCCTTGTTCGACTCCTGGTGTATCTGCCTTGAATTGGGAGTCTTGACCGATCTACCTCTTCCTCGTCTCATCTTCCGTCCTCTTGTCTTCTGGATCTCTGAAAAATTCTGGATTTGTTTCCTAAAAAATCTCTTCTGGGTGAAATCTCCACTGCTGATTGGTCTTCATCACTACTCGGTAAATTAAAAGACACTGATCTCTTTCTATGAGTCTTTACATTCCTTTGTGACCATGTGTATACCTTATGCTCCTTATAGTCATTTTCGTCTCTTCCAAATTTTGCCAACTTCTCTTGCTTGAGCTTTTTGGATAATTGCTCTAAATCTTCTTTAAGTTTTTCTTCAAATTGCACAAACGATTCATGCCCATCTGATGTTATATCTTCTTTAATCTTGGCAATCTGTTTTTGTGTTTCTGCCTTCTGTTTTTTTTTTGCTTCTTCAATTAATAACGGCATAAGGTCCTGGGAGCATTTATTTTAAATTGCTTCCCACTTTTGTCTAAAACCTGTTTCTCCAGAACCTGAGAACAGTACACATAATGTTATTTTTGCAATACGTAATTTGCTTATAGAACCTAATTATTTTGGCCCTAAAAAGTATTTGAATATTTAAACCACTATTAAAAATATCAAAGGTTTACTGATGTTGAAAAAAAACCCTGGTCAATTGTGCAACAGTGCCTCAGCATCAGACGTTCTTTAACGTCATTGTTACATCAGTTCTTAAGAACAGTTTTGATACAAGCAGCAATTTACACTCATACTCCACTTGAAAAACGTTTCATCCTCTGTAGAATGCTTGTGGCAAACACTTGAAAGCATTGATAGCATATTTAACATGAGGACTAAATTGCCATTGCTCAAACGGGAATCAGCAGGTGGTTTTACTACTATACCACCCACAGTCACGACACAAAGAGAGAATATACCCAGAATTAATGTGATGTTTATATATAAAACACATAAAAATGTGTGGATGCAGTGGCTCTTTCACAAACACAAAACAAAATATTATTCTCAATGCAGCGATCATGAATAATGTCAAAACATGAAGGTGAAAAGACATATAAATTAGCATGTAAATAGATAGCGTTGCTTATTGAAAAAAAAAGGTTTCAGAATAATTTAATTGGCATGCTTGCCAGGTTTCTTGACATGTGGTATTATATGGAATCTGTCATACAAATATTTGCATTTTTATCAAAAGGAAATCACTTTTGATTTGAAAGCATTGCCCAAGTGACATGTTACAGTGCAATAATTCATTCAGGTCTAGCGTTGCTTCAAAGTTCAACTTTTATTTTTAGAGCTGTCGTCATTATTTTTGAATCAAATTACTTGCAGGATATGCTGATTAATTAAATTAAAGGCAACTGAATCACATTTGTCAATATTTGCTGAGAAATTCCACCAAATGAAACTTCAGACACGTCACATTATCGCAGCAGACAAACGAAGCATTAAATACATTTTACAACAAAGTCAATAAACTGTTTATTTCCATATCATTAACAAGTCTGTCATTGGCCTACAGATCACTTTGTAGTTGAGTTTGTCAGTCTGTCTGAGGTTTCGATCTGTTCCATTTCTTTAATTGTTTTAAAGAAAGACTAAGACAGAACATGAAATCAAACACCCTACAATAAAACAATAAAACTCACTAATCTGGAGAGAAGATCTCAAAGAAAGAGCACAGGACCCCACCTTGCCCAAACTCTCCTTGCTTATTCATGGCCCCCCTCTCCCCTTTACCTCTCCTCCCTTCACAAGGCTCCAGTCACTGAAAGTTCACTAAGAATGTCGATATACCTCATATGATGTATCTTGTAAATATATTGTTGTCCCCTTTCATGTTTGGTATCATTTTAAATGTCTCAAACACTGCACTTCTGAATGTGAGGTCAGTGAGAAACAAAACATTCATACTTTGCGACTTTGTGGCATCTAAGGATTTGGATCTCTTGTTCCTAACTGAAACTTGGCTTGAGCCTGTGGATACCTGTCTTCTTACCGAGCTGTTGCCTGCGAACTAAAATGTTTTAAATACCCCCAGAGACACTGCTCGAGGTGGGGTTGTGGCCACGCTCTTTAAGGACATATTTAAATGTAGCCTCGTATCAGTGGAGACATATTCAACTTTTGAATTACAGTTGATTAAATTAGAACTGACCTAGACTGTATATTGTGCACTTATCTATCGTCCTCCTAAATATAATAAGGACTTTATTCAGGACTTTTCGGACTTTATCTCTTCTATCGTTCCGACCACTGATAACCTTTTAATTATTGGGGACTTTAATATCCATGTGTGTTCCTCGTCTAATCCTTTAGGAAAGCAGTTCTCTGATCTCATTGATTCTTTTAACTTAACACAGTTTGTTTGTGATGTCACACACAGGCATGGGCATACTCTTGATCTGGTTTTATCCATGGGCTTGTCAATTAGTGATGTGGTCACAGAGCATAATTATATATCTGACCATAGACCTGTCTTTTTTCATTTTGATCTGCCTGCTTCCGTATCTAAAAGCCAATCTACTGATTGTTATTTTCTTCCTATAAATGAGTCGACAGCAAATCGTTTTGCTGAGGCATATGTTAAAAGCCCAGTTTCCTCTATTATAGAGGCTTCTGGACCCTCATTGGACACAGAAGAGTTGACTGTTGTTTTTAATTCTGTATGTCTGGATATTATTAATGATGTTGCTCCAATCAGACTAAAAAAGCCTAAGTCCTTGTCTCAGCCATGATTTAATAATGAAACACGTGCTCTCAGACAAGCATGTAGAAAAGCAGAACGTAGATGGAAGAGAGGCAAATTACAAATTTCCCTTGAAATGTTACAGGAATCTTTTAATAAATATCAGTATGCAGTTAAAGCTGCTAGAACAAAATATTTTTCTCATTTAATAGAAATGCTCACTGTCCTAAAGTTTTGTTTAGCACAATAAACACTGTGCTAAACCCCGTTATAGTATCCCCTATTGACTCTATTTCACATACCTGTGAGGATTTTTTGAACTTTTTTATAAGAAAGATCGAGTCAATCAGAGAAGATATTGTGTCTTCTCATGGTCTTCTAGCAGCCTCTATGCCAAGTTCTTGTATATTTGATTGCTTTGACCTTGTCTCTCTTCCAGTTCTGGAGGGCATTGTTAAACATATGAAACTGTCACATACTCCTTTAGATCCTATTCCTCCTCGCTTTTTAAAGGATCTGTTTGAAATTATGGGCCCTAGTATATTATCTATTGTGAATAGCTCTTTAATTAATGGTGTTGTTCCACCCTTTCTTAAGCAAGCAGTGGTCTCTCCCTTACTTAAAAAATCAGGCCTTGACCCTATACAGAGCTGAACTATTTCTGCCCAATTTCTAAATTACCATGTCTATCTAAAGTTTTAGAAAAGGTTGTTCTTTCTCAAATTACCCCTTTATTAACTGAAAATGATATTCTGGATAAATTCCAATCTGGATTTAGAGCTGGTCACAGTACAAAGACCGCTCTGCTAAAAGCTGTGAACGATTTACTGATGGCAGTTGACTCTGGGTTGTTTAAATTATGCTGGATCTCAGTGCCGCATTCGACACTGTTGATCACTCGATCCTTTTAAAACATTTGGAGTGTGATGCATCAAAGGAACAGCTTTAAAATGGTTTCATTCATATCTGCATGATAGAACATTTTTTGTTAATTTCGCAAATACTTCATCTTCTGTGGTTCCTTTAAAATATGGTTCTATTCTGGGCCCTACATTATTTTCATTGTACATGTGCCCAATTGGATCTATATGTCGCCGCTATGACATTTCCTATCATATGTATGCTGATGATGACACTCAGATATATTTACCACTTAAAGTCGGGAATGAGCACTTGCTACAGTCCCTGTTACTCTGTCAGGAAGAGGTCAAAATTTGGTTGTCTAAAATTTTCTTCAGCTTAATGAAAAAAAAATCTGAGAATTATTTTGGTCTACCAAAATTTAAAGAGATGATTTCCAGTACTATTGCTCCTTTAGAATTAACTATAAAAAACAGTGTAAGAAACCGTCTCAGGTTACGTATGTAACCCTGGTTCCTCGAGGGAACGAGACGCTGCGTCGGAAAACGCTAGGGGAACGCCTTCTGTGACCACGCTCTGAATCACATGTGAAATCAGTCCAATAGCTGAGCGGGACGTCACGGGCGGGTGACGTCATGACCAGGAAGCTATAAAAGCACGTGCGGCGGAGCCAGCGTCAGCTTCTAGGAATGAAGCAAGCGCTGGCAGGGACGCCGGAAGTATGGCACCGAGACGCAGCGTCTCGTTCCCTCAAGGAACCAGGGTTACATACGTAACCTGAGACGTTCCTCTTCAGGAACTCGAGCTGCGTCGGAAAACGCTAGGGGAACGAGAATGCCTACGCCGTCAGACTTCCAAGTCTCTGCCTAGTGTGGAAGACTGCACAGCTAGGGCGAGAGAACAGAAGAGCCAGGAGTGGTTCGCATGTCTAGACCGTAGAACCTAACAAAGGTAAAGGGCGTGGACCAACCTGCAGCGTTGCAGATGTCCTGCATAGGCACACCCGCTAAAAAAGCCTTAGAGGCTGCCACACTTCGAGTCGAGTGAGCCTTGACCCCTAACGGCGAGGGGAGATCAGAGGACTCAAAACAGATGGAGATGGCATCCACTATACACCAACTGAGGGTCTGTTTAGTTGCTGGAAGACCTCTCTTAGGGGGACCGTAGCACACAAGCAACTGGTCCGCCCTCCTCCACAGGGCAGCTCTGTGGACGTATGCATCCAGTGCTCGCACTGGACACATACAGTTTAGCCTCTGCTGGTCTGGATCCCCAAAGGGAGGAGGACTGAAGGCCTGGAGTACGACAGGCCGCGGTGTAGAGGAAGGGACCTTAGGAAAATATCCCGCTCACGGGAACAGAAACGCTTTGGCCAGACCGGGCGCAAAG
>NW_015547666.1:1272876-1273667 GCF_001515605.1 Sinocyclocheilus anshuiensis | reverse complement strand
AGCACACTCTTCTTGGCGTTTAGTCTTAACCCCAGCTCTTTCATGTGAGTGAGAACGACATCTCGATGTCGAACCGCTACCTGCTCTGAACGAGCTAAAATCAACCAATCGTCAATGTAGTTGAATATGCGGATGCCCTGGAGTCGCAATGGAGCCAGGGCAGCATCCACACACTTCGTGAAAGTACAGGGTGAGAGTGCAAGGCCGAAACGAAGAACACGATATTGGTACGCTTTGCCCCCAAAAATTAACCTCAGGAACTTCCTGTGATGAGGAAGGATGGAGATATGGAAATATGCGTCTTTCAGATTGATCGTGACAAACCAGTCCTCGGACCTGATCTGAGACACGACTTGCTTCAGTGTGAGCATTCTGAACTTCAGTCGCATGACAATAGGCGCAGATCTAAAATGGGACGCAACCCCCCATCCTTCTTCGGAACAATGAAGTAACGGCTGTAGAACCCGGAGTCTATCTCGTGCGGAGGGACCACCTCGATGGCCTCCTTCTTTACGAGAGTATCTACTTCTTGTTCTAATACCAGAGCCTGCTCGGGATCCACTAGCGTGGGGGTGACCCCGTTGAATCGAGGTGGACGAGAACCGAACTGGATTCTGTAGCCTCTTTCTACAGTACGCAGGACCCATTGAGACACATTTGGCAGTAGCTTCCACGCTGCTAAATAATCTACTAAGGGAATCAGTCTCTCGAGACTGATCTCTGGTGTGCCCAGAACGGCTAGTTCGGTGCCCCGACAGGGGACAACCGAACTAGCTGCTCTGGGGACCTCC
>NW_015547666.1:1268140-1268878 GCF_001515605.1 Sinocyclocheilus anshuiensis | reverse complement strand
GACCACCTCGATGGCCTCCTTCTTTACGAGAGTAACTACTTCTTGTTCTAATACCAGAGCCTGCTCGGGACCCACTAGCGTGGGGGTGACCCCGTTGAATCGAGGCGGACGAGAACCGAACTGGATTCTGTAGGCTCTTTCTACAGTACGCAGGACCCATTGAGATACATTTGGCAGTAGCTTCCACGCTGCTAAATAATCTACTAAGGGAATCAGTCTCTCGAGACTGATCTCTGGTGTGCCCAGAACAGCTAGTTCGGTGCCTTGAAGCATCTGCATGCCGACAGGGGACAACCGAACTATCTGCTCTGGGGACCTCCGCAGAGGCCGTGAGCCTCTCAGTGCCGCTACGTTGCCGGGCGGTAACTGACAGATATGCTCGCTGGAGACCGCTGAGCCCTGGAACACCGGCAGGGTTGGCAGAACGATCTCCCAAGGGCACTGGGGCGAGACGGGCACCGTGTAATGCGGTGTGAACCTCTCTGCCCCAGAAGGGCCTGCCCTCGCTAGTCCTACACTCAAATAGTCAGGACCTTTTGGTCGAGGACCTCTTCCCCTGAAGGACGGTCCGCAGATCCGACTTAGGCTTCGAGGCCCCCAACCCAGAGCATTGCTTCTGCCTCCGGTCCCGACGCGGGGGAACACGGGCGGCAACGCTCTGTTTTTGCGTCTCCCTATGTGAGGAGCTGGTACGCGGTGGGGACTGCTGCCGCCCAGCAGCCCCCGGAGCTGAAATAC
>NW_015547666.1:1264472-1266833 GCF_001515605.1 Sinocyclocheilus anshuiensis | reverse complement strand
CCCAAAGCGAACCTCAGGAACTTCCTGTGATGAGGAAGGATGGAGATATGGAAATATGCGTCTTTCAGATTGATCGTGACAAACCAGTCCTCGGACCTGATCTGAGACACGACTTGCTTCAGTGTGAGCATTCTGAACTTCAGTCGCATGACGGAGCGGAAGGCGTTCCCCTAGCGTTTTCCGACGCAGCTCGAGTTCCTGAAGAGGAACTGGTTATCATAATTGATTCAACTCTAAGCTTTGACAATCAGATAAAGTCGGTAGTAAAAAGTAGTTTTTACCAACTTAGAATGATCTCCAGATTAAAACCCATTGTTAGTTTTAAAGATTTAGAAAACCGTTGCCCATGCATTTATTTCCTCGAGATTGGATTATTGCAATTCTCTTTATGTTGGGATCTTTCAGCAACAACTATCTTGTCTGCAAATTGTACAGACGGCTGCAGCCAGGCTTTTGACCGGCACAAAAAAGAGGGATCGTATTACTCCAGTATTATAATCTCTCCATTGGCTACCAGTTCAGTACAGGATTGATTTTAAGATTTTATTGATGGTTTTTAAAGCACTTCATAACATGTCCCCAAGTTATATCACCAATCTTTTAGAGTACCATACATCGGCTACGACACTGAGATCAGCAGATAAACTGTTAATGGCAGTTCCTCATTCCAAAAAAAAATCTAAAGGTGATAGAGTATTTATGGTTGTGGCTCTTCCACTTCATATTCGGCAGGCTCCATCCTTAGAAGTTTTTAAGTCTCAGTTGAAAACTCATCTTTTTACATAAAAAGCTTTTCGCACTTTTAGCTTTCGTAGGGGAAATACCTTCATAGAGACCTTTCGCAGAGGAACAACCCCGATGTGTACTGACCTGATAAAGGAAATTTGTCATATGTGGGTTGGTACATTAAGTGGTTTATTCTTACTAACTATGTACGATTTTATTGTTTTTAATCTTTGTATATGCTTTCTTTTAAATTGTGAAGCACTTTGGGCAACAACATTGCGTTAAAATGTGCTATACAAATAAATAAAATGTAAATTGTAAAATGGTCTCAATTTGAATTCCAACAATCACTTACATTATGAGAAAGAATGCAAACTTTGAGAAGAATTCTGTTCTGCAGTTGAGTGTGTGCCTCCCTTAAAGTCCCTGGTGAGAATGATTTTCTATCTCTGGTCAGGTGTGACACTTGGGTCATGGGATCCTGACCAACCAAAAGGGGTAACACTTTAGTATAGCAACCAATTCTCACTATTAACTAATTGCTTATAGAATGCCTATTAATAACATATTGGGTGTTTATTAATACTTATAAAGCAGATATTCTGCATGACCATATTCTACATCCCTAATCCTATCCAATACCTAAACTGTGACCTTAACCTAAACCTTACCTAAAGGAAGTGGCAAAAAAATAACCAGAAAAGCCCCCACAGTGTGTGTGAATCTCTGGAGCTGCACATCCGAAACTGCTCTCAGGTATGCATCCCTCACTCTTAGATTTATCTTTATTTGATTTATTCTGAACTCTCCTGAAATCATTATGACTAGTAGATCATGTGGAGTCAGATGTTACCTCAAATCTGACAGAAGAGACTAAAGGCTCATGGATGAATTGGTGCAGTAGGTATATCATCAGAGACCTTTAAATGTCTGTCTATCTCTCACTTAGCAAATTATATTGAAGTGACCTAACAAACTACACTTTTTGTTCTGAGCAAGCAGTATGCAGACGACTTAAAGGTATAGTACAGCTGACGTGAGATTCAGTGTGACATTCGGGTCTCTGATGAACTAATAATTGAAAGTATGGAATGTCCAGAATAACCAAATATCCAAATTAATATGTAACCAATATGTGTGATCATTTCTTAATTAGAAATAATCTAAATTTAATGATCACTTGAAAATTGGAGTCAGATTTATCACGGAGATACAATAAAATTGAAACTCAATCATAAAAAATTAAAGGTCACATATCGCCTGTTGTTTTCTGAGTGACGCACGGCCAGGCCAACCACAGGTAACTAGGGTCAGCCGACGTCACAGAGCTAGCTGGAGGCAACAAAACAAAGGGGAAACTGGTGGCGGCCCTTTCAAACCAGCACATATTCGGCTACATAAGGAGCTTAAAATATCATCATGTTGTGATGTTGGGTGCCAGAATCAATTTAATACAGCCTCAAATTAGAAATTTGGTTGCATACCTGCTGCCACTGCCAGACAAAAATCCGACGACAGCTGTGGTTAAAAGCGATAAAATGAGCAGATTGGACAGAAACGATCGTCAAAAATGCTCGTGTTTGCAGCGCACACTTCTTATCAGAAAAGGTTCAATAAAGTATTGTCTTTTGTTAT
>NW_015547666.1:1263157-1264388 GCF_001515605.1 Sinocyclocheilus anshuiensis | reverse complement strand
ATGAAATAATGTCTGTGTGCATGTGTGTAAAACAACAAACTGACGATTTATATATAATCATTTGTAATTGTATATACATTGTTGTGATTAATTGTGGCTGGAACAATAATGTAGCTGTAAAAATAGTTGCTTGCTGAAATTGAAATGTATATACATCTTCATCATGACTAGATAGACATGGTGAGTTTGTCTTTACTATACACGTTAGATGTGATCCACATCCTTTCAGATCATCCATCCTTTGAGTGAGAACGTTACAGGTCGGCCGATCTGGTTTCGTGGTTAAAGTTAACCTTTTTGACATGTTTCCGTGTTTTTGTTGCTCAGCAATGTCTTGGACGCGATGTTGTCTGGGGGTTTGGCAAAAGGAGAGTGGGACGGTGGGCGGTGCTCGGGGTGGTGACTGAAGGCGGTGACTGTGTATTTCTGACGTCAACTTTTTACGGAAGTCACAAGGGTTCGTGAAAAATCACAGCTACTTTATGCGGGCTGTGTGCATTTTACTGTGGACTGACTGTTTTGAATCTTATATGGTAGTTAAATAGGCCCTAGACCTCAGTTATCGTGAAAAAAGCCAGGAAATTTCAGTTTTGACAATATGGGAACTTTAAGTGCAGAGGTGGACAAAGACTCAACTCCATTACTTGAGTGAAAGTACAGATACTGCTGGTCAAATATTACTCCATTACAAGTAAAAGTTGTAAATACAGATTTTTACTTAAGTAAAAGTACATAAGTACTTGCTTTAAAAAGTACTTAATTCCCAAAAGTAAATTTCCTTTTTTATGTCAATGCACTGTTTTATTATTGATGTATGTAATCCTTGCAATACCTCTGAAACAACTTACCATACATTACGCTGTAACGGTGGTGGCCACCTTTGCAGTAATAAACTCTTAAGGAAAATTTTCGGGCGCCAGACAGGATTAATCATGTCACAATTTAAATTAAATTAACCCAGGATTGCCAGAAAAAGAAACCACCTGTTACAATATTAAAGGGGTCATATGATGCGATTTCAATTTTTCCTTTCTCTTTGGAGTGTTACAAGCTCTTGGTGCATAAAGAAGATCTGTAAAGTTGCAAAGACTAAAGTCTCAAATCCAGAGAGATATTCTTCATAAAAGTTAAGAGTCAACCACGCCTACCTAAAACGGCTCATTCTAACACGCCCCCACATGTCTACCTCAGTATGTGGGAAGATTTGCATAACGCCGCCCAAATGTTTACA
>NW_015547666.1:1262950-1263101 GCF_001515605.1 Sinocyclocheilus anshuiensis | reverse complement strand
TCGTTTAAACACGCCCCCACATGTCTACGTCACTGTGTGGGAAGATTTGCATAACGCCGCCCAAATGTTTACACAAAGAAACAAGGCGTATCTTTTATTCTTGCTGTAGTATTGTTGTTGCCACCGCCATGTCATGAAGACGCTGTGTTTC
>NW_015547666.1:1261270-1261558 GCF_001515605.1 Sinocyclocheilus anshuiensis | reverse complement strand
AAAGTTAAGAGTCAGCCACACCTACCTAAAACGGCTCATTCTAACACGCCCCCACATGTCTACCTCAGTATGTGGGAAGATTTGCATAACGCCGCCCAAATGTTTACAAAAAGAAAGAAGGCGTATCTTTTATTCTTGCTGTAGTATTGTTGTTGCCACCGCCATGTCATGAAGATGCTGTGTGTTTCATTGTGAAAGCGAAACTACTTTGTTTGGCCTTCCAAAAGAGGATGATATCTGCTTCGTCATGCCTAGAGCTGATCCGTGCTGGTCGCTGAGGGAATACAT
>NW_015547666.1:1250007-1261202 GCF_001515605.1 Sinocyclocheilus anshuiensis | reverse complement strand
CCAATCACAACGCACTGGATAGCTGGCCAATCAGAGCACACCTCGCTTTTCAGACCGATGAGCTTTGTAAAAATCAACGCGTTTCAAAAAGGCAGGGCATAGAGGAGAATCAATAATGTACAGTATGTGGAAAATAATGTGTTTTTTTTACCTTAAACCGCAACATCATATGACCCCATTAATCATCAAAACAGTCCAACGAAAACTCATTTCACAAGGGATGATTTATGCCATGACGTCCATGAGTAAAAAAAAAAACTTGTTTGAAAATAGGGAACAACAGAAGAAAAAAAACAAGTGATACAAACAAAAACAGTTCAGCACTTCGTTTCAATTCAAGTTTGAAATCCATGCAGAAATTGCGTCATGCTAATTTCAAGTTTCCAACACAGGCAGATTCGCGTCCACAATCATTCTTAAATTGTCCATAGAAAAAGAGAAAAAAGAAACATTAAATATGTTCTTAATTTCATAGTTAAGGAACAACATCAAACAATAATCTTAAAAAGCAAAAATAACCATTAAACAACCATGAAAATACTAAGAACATCGAATGTGCGGAAGTGAATGTCGTGTGAGTGCATGCGTATGTAGTAATGAATGAATGAGTGTGTGTGTAATGGCGGCGTAGAGGTACTGACCAAGTTTGCAGTCATGAAGGAATCTGGAGAGTGTAGCGGGTTTTGTCAGACACCAGGACAGATGGATGAGCAGCCATCACTTGTCTCCAGAACAGCTTTACTAAAATCAGACGATCTTGAAGTGCAACGCTTAAAAAGTCAAGTGAAACTCCCCGATGCACCAGACATCGTTCACAGGAAGCAACAGTTCGACAAGCGGCCATCTTTCCAATTTGCACGGTAATCCACTCAATCACTCTCACTACTGCAAACCTTACTGATGACGCAATCTCTCTCGGGTACGACACACTTCCCTATATCCTCCATCCTTACGCCGTTAATTGAAACACTCCACCCCAATCACGCAAAGTGAAAGTAAAACAATTTCTGTGGCACGGATTTTCCACATTGCCACAACGCTTACTGAATACACTGACTAGCTTGTAGTATCTTTGGAATAAAGAACTTTTAGAATGTATAGAAAAACTTTTAGAAAACCTATATAAAAAAAAATAATAAAATTAAAAACCAAGTAATATATACATGTATTTCTGTCATGACAACTCTCGGAGGGATTGGCATGGTAATGTACATGACAATGTTAATGTTTTTGATCTTGGCGGAATAGATCTCCTACGCTGCTGCGGCAGAGCAAGTACCGAGACTTGCTACTGCCAATACATCCACAACATGCTGCTGTGAGTATGTAAGAAATATTGCTGCTGCAAATATAACATACATGAAATAACCCCCATATAGCATACATGAATCACCTCGTAGCAGATCTATACAGGTGGAGCTGGGGAATGTGGAGGGGTTCTGAAGCAAGCTGCACTGCTACTGCAAGCACTAATCATATATTTGAATGTTGAGCAGCGAGCTCATTGGCTACCGATACAGGAGAGAACCAATCAGCTGTGTCATGTGATAATGATGTCATTAGGTCAGATTGAGTTAGACCTATTGGACTGCGCCATCTAGAGTTTCATGCCAGAACTCTGTATATATATATATATTAGGGGTGTTACGGTACACAGATGTCACGGTTCGGTACGTACCTTGGTTCGGGGGTCACTGTTTGATACGATTTCGGTACAACAATAAAAAATAAATAAAAAAATCTACTATGCTAGGTTTCTTTTCATTTATTCTGAACAGACAGTAGTACAAATTACAGTTTGTTCCACCTAGATGTGAAACTACTCAATATTATATTAAATTGTAACGTTCATATATATATAATCTGCAGTACTGTACATATATACAGTACATACAAGAAATAAATACTTGAAATATATTTGATTTAGTTAACAGAGCTGGTATAAGGAAACAGTGGAAGTGATTGCGCCGGCGCGCACACACACACACACCCACACACAAAACATATCAGTTCCAGCATTGCTAACTTGACAGCGCAGTTGGTACTTTATCAAAATAAAATACAGTGAACCAAACATCAGTGCGCCAGCATCTGTGTCACCGTTGGAATGCGACTGAAGTACAAAGCCTATAATTCACATAATAAATAATAGTTTAGCATTCAGATACACATCGCAAATATGGAAATATTTTGGAATATTTGGATTTGTGCCGAATGAGAGATGTAGGATACACGAGCAAAAAGCTCCATTTAGCAAACAGTTGAGTGTGCAAGCCTTTAAAGGGGTCCTATTATGCTCTTTTACAAAGTCTTGATTTTTACCGCTGGTCAAATATTACTCCATTACAAGTAAAAGTTGTAAAGACATACTTTTACTTAAGTAAAAGCACAGAAGTACTTGCTTTTAAAAGTACTTAAGTACCTAAAGTAAATTTCATTTTTTACGTCAATGCACTGTTTTGTTGTTGTATGTAATACTTTCAATACCTCTGAAGCAACTTACAATACATTTTGCTTACTGGATACACAGACTAGCTTGTAGTATCTTAGGAATAAAGAGCTTTTAGAGTGTTAAAAACCTATGACAACAAACAAAAAAATGAACACCCCTACGCAGCCCCACAAAAGCAGCATGGTAGTGATCTCACACAGCTCTGGCAGTGTGTGCATAGATCTACGTGTAGCCATTCATCCACATTTGAACTTAGTGGACAGTGAAATTGCTGTAAATACAGACTAAGGAAAAAATATCAAACCTGCTTTAAAACCCAGCAACACAACTGTAGCTGTAAAACTTCACAACAGCAACACTGCTTTAACAAAAAAGCAAAACAGCAAGATGGAATATCGAGATTATTAAAGTGTTGTGAATAAATATCATATCACATTTGCGACTGGTCAGTGTTCAAAAAATGCTGGGAAATCACTTCATGTAACCCTACAAGAGTAATTACAGATATGCCTCTCTAAAAAAGGTCACGTTTTAGAGAAGAAAAAAATCACCCACTGACTTTCAAAGCTGCTACATAGTAACACATTTCTACTTCAAGGACTTTGATAGAAATGCAGTTGAGTTAAAAGTATGATATTTGTCTTTCAAATGTAGTGGTTAAAGTCATAATTTTCCAGAAAAAAAGTAATACTCAAGTAAAGTACAGATACGCAAAAAGTGTACTTAAGTACAGTAATCAAGTAAATGTACTTTGTTACTGTCCATCTCTGATTAAGTGAACTTTGAAGAAGCGCAAGTAAAAGACCAGCACACATTATACCTTCAGCCACGCCATTGGATTATCATTGTTGAGACGATGGGTGGTCCTTACAGTGCACAGACTGACATCTTTTCAAAAGTCGATTCAAACGGACTTTTTTAATTTCTTCAAACTTCAATCTCAATTTCACATAATGTTTGAGCAAAGAACTAACAAAATTAGCAGATGTGCTAAAATTAGCTGATGGGTGACTCACCATGTGTTTATGGTAAATTAACTCCAAATTTATTTTTGTTGTCCAGCTGCCAGACAATTGCAGAATGATTAATATGATGCCACAGAAATAACTATCTTATGAGAGTCTTTTTTTTTAACTAGCCCATCTGCATAACCTGGCCACAATATCAACATGACCGCATTCTTGTTTAACAGACTAAATCAACATAATGTACACTATAATAAATAGAATCATATTTTCTAAATAACAATAATAAGACCAGAATCTAATCTTATCAAAATGTCAAATTAATAGTTCACCTAATATGAAAACTTTATTTACTCACATGCCAAACACTTATGCTGTTTTTTTAAAGAATCCTTATGCAGCTCTTGTACATAAAAATCACTAAAAATGTCAATAAAATGTGTTTTTACAGAATAAAAAAGGAGGGGGCGGTATTTTTGGGTGAGCTATAAACTGGAAATGTATTTATTTATCTTGGAATTTTAAACGGTTGTATACTGTCTGACACTAATCAAATCAGAGTGCTAAATAATCTGTAAATTCTGTTAAAGTTTATTGAAGATTGTACTTTCAATTTTAAAGTCAATATCTCCATTAGGGAAAGAGTGGCTTTAAGGATTGAGAATTTACAGTTTAAAGAAAATCAATGTGACCGTGAACTTTACAGGAACTGTAAAAATTGTTTGCCAGATTCTAAGCAAACCACTTGTGTAAACCAACAACTACTTAATCAAACATTAAGAGCAAAAAATACAGCATTAAAGACCTGATAGTTTGTGTGCACTGTATATGTATCTAAAGGGTGAAAAAGATAGAATGGTTATTCCTGTCTCACTGAATTGGAAATGCTCCAGATGAGTTTCTCTAAGCTGAAATAGATTTAGAACACTAAATGGTTCCATTGATCTTTCTCCAGAGACCCTTTGTTTTCTCTCTGAGGACATACAGTTTTGATCTGGAGGCAACTCTATTGCACAGAAGTGTCATTTGCCACAAATAATTTTACTTTTTTTCTTGGACCACCACTGGAACATTATATAGTATATTTTATGGGGTCTGTTTATTATATGCCACACATTTGTTATAGCAAAATTATTAGAAATATGTGGCTTTTTTCAGACTGCTTTTGCTTTTGCTAGCATGTTCACATTGGTTATCGTAGATTTGGAAGGCATTTGTATTACATTCTCTTTGAAACAATCCAGCAATGTGGCTATCATTATTGTTTTCTCTTCCCTTTGTGAAGGCATCGTTTTTGCCGTTCGGAACATAATATTCTTGACGCAACACCTAACATAATATCCTATCATGCACAAGAGTGTGTTACAATAAAAATTGCTTACAAAAAAAAAAAAAAAAAGTGGTTCAGGTTATGTCAAATATTTGCTGAATGTCTGAACAAGGCCTACACAACCAGGAAGGAGTTAACTGAAAGCATCCTCAAAGGCAGTTGCTCGGTTGGCACATTCAGCCCGAAACATGTTATTATTAAATATTTAAATTAATGTCTGACATACCTTATGATAAAATTTAACATCCAGTGATGCAAACTACTTGACTTCTTTTAGTTCACAGTTTAAAACTGAAAATATATCGTTTATGCGATTTGTTTAATTTTTAAATGAATGTTGCATATGTTAACTGCCAAGAGGAATAACATACAGTAACACGAACAACTACATTCGTTCAAATTTGCCATTGAAGTCATGAGTATGCTGAAGAGGTAAGAATTAAAATCCTTAAAAGGGTTCTTTGATACTGAAGAGGGGAAACTGAGGAAATGCTAATGATTTGTGGGAGTGTGTGTGAAAAGAATGGAAATGGCAGGAACAGAGCCGAGGGAAAATCCATCAGTGTCTCTGTCAAACGGGGCCAGTGACCTCTCTGATAACCTCATCACTGGAGCTCCAGCTCCAGTCCACTAACTATCACAAACCTCTCACTGTAGGGGCCACGTTATATACAGTGGCCATAAATCCAAATGGACGATACACCTTTATGGGACAGGTTACAAATATATATAAAGTGCTACTTCAGGTCATATGTATTGCCCATAAATAAATCATAAAGGGTTTTTTAAATCCTAAAATCGGTGATAAGAACCAGTCTAGAGAAGAAAAAGTCAGCGTGCTTGCCAAAAAGCCATATTACTAGTCAGGCAAATGAGATGGACTTTTACTCAACTACTGTGATATTGACCTGGCATGCTATCCCAGCTAATTATGTGATGAGGAGAGCTTTTAATTTGAAAAATGAATTCCAGTATATCAAATATCTGTTGGCACTGGTAGCATGAAGGAAATTCTGCTCACGTTACCAGGATCTTTGTTTTATTGAGGTCACACACAGCCTCTATGTGCCATAATACCACCTCTGCACATCGAACGTTATATTTCAGGTTTTGTCGCACAGCAGCAATAAACACCACAAACATAAAACCCTGTTTGAACACATGAGTCATTTGGTCATGAAATTAAATCAACAGCCAGATCTTTTTTGGAACGCACAAAGATTTCAGTCAATAACATTGACGTTTTCAGTAGCGACGCTGTAAGCCCATTGCACATGAAACTGCCAGTTTTCACAACCTTAGATGCCACAGCTACAAGGTCACTTATGTTGTTTGCATAAGTCACACACCAGTCAATTTCTCTGATTTCCATAAATGTTAATTATTGTTTATTCAGGCAGTCCTTGGAAATAAGGTGTCTTAGAAATACTTAGAGCACCGATGGGGAGGCAACTGCAAAATAATTGAAAGTAGTTCACCTACATTCAAGCTACCCTTTTGATAAACAGAGAATGTCTACTTAAACAGTAAAAGACTGCAAAACAACGAACCAAATGAACCTTAAAGGCATGGCTGTCTAAAATTTGCCCAATTCAGATGCTGTGATAGTTTGTAATAACTAGCTGAAAATATGTATACATTTTACGATCAGAATTTCTGTCAGTCCAAAAATAATAATAGTAATTGCCATTTTGATGCACAATAAAAATCAGATGGTCAGTCCATTGCTATGTTGAAAAGCTTGTTTGATCATTGTTTTGCTCGACAGTAAAATTACATTATATGCATTTTCAGCAACATTATGAAAAATATCACAATTTAGCATTTTGCCCCATCTGACTGGTACAGAGAAAAGTTTTCTTGTTACTGGAAACTTACTTTATTATGAGAACAACTAAGCTACTGTTGTGCTACTGAATAATGTAGTTGAAAATGTAAATTTTAGTTATTTACTTCTAAAATACTGTCATTAATTTAACAGCGGTGTTACAATGTAGACCATTGGTCTGAATATTCTTACAGAGAAATTCCTGACCTTGGGTTAACATCTTTAAAATGGACTTAGATTGTAGGATACAGTGAAAAATTCTAGTCCTCTCTAAACCTGAGGTGCTCTGCAGGTAGTTGTGCTGCACTGTCAAGATAATGAGGATTAATGTGTTTTTTTTTTTTTAAACCTCTGTGGGGTTTGGATTCAATTCTTTTTTTTTGCAAGTGTAGGTCTTTATGCAGATGAGTGGAGTAAATTGCACCTGCTTGCCATGACATGACTAAGATATACCAGCAGAATGAATCATAAAGGGCTAAAAAAAAAGAAAAACATTATTGCATGATTTCCTTTATTTTCTTGTCTTAAAAGACATTATTAAATGCGAAATTTCAGCTCATGCATAACAATTATGTTTGTTAAAGAGAAAGAATTCAATTAGGATAATCCCAAATGTTTACAGAAGGTTACTGATTTTTTTTTTTTTTTTTTAAGAGGATTTTCTTATGCATATACTTCCTCACTTAAAGGTGAAGTGTGTAATTTATGCACCAATAAGAATGGAATTGCTAAATTAACAGCTTTTTTAAGCAGCTTTACAATAGATGTTCCAAACACTGGCCATAAGCAATAAAAAAAACAGCATAAGCAATGAATGGAAAAATATATATATTTGTAGTTTACTATATAAACAATAATACAATGATTGTTTTATATGGTGTCATGATGCAATTTCAGTCTTTACAGTTACTGCCTAGTTATATTTCCATCCAAATTGAAAATGTCTATGGTTTTCCTTCAAACTATGTATTATTAGCTATCATTTTGGGATCAAATTCTTCTTTAACAGGCAATACACCTTGAAACAATTATCAAGTAGTGCAATAACCAGGTTGCAATTATTAGAAAGAAAGAAAGAAAGAAAGAAAGAAAGAGAAAGAAAGAAAGAGTCACGGTGCACACAGCGGGGAGGAGCAAGGAGGCGAGGAGACGTAGAATAACTTAAATAGTCTTTAATAAATGAAAACACAGGGGATATTCCAACACGAAAACTTGAGCATGAACAAAGAAACACAGAGAACGTAACGAGTTGATCAGACGAAGGGGAACTGAACAGGCAGGAACTAATATACACTGGATGATTACAAAACGCAGGTGCCGGGGATTAATCAATGAAACTAAACAAGGACAGGAAGGTGACCAAATAAGGAAAGACAGGAACCAAACAGGAAACACAAGGAAAACCATAACAAAACAAACTGTGACATTACTCCCCCCTCCCAAAAGGCGTGTCTCGCGCCGTAGCAATTCCACCGGGGAGGTGGGGTAGGCGCCCTGGAGGCTGCTGCAGGACAGGGACAAGGAAGGCCTCCAGGGCGGATCAGGCAGTTCAGGAGGCCATGGTGGAGCAGGTAGTCCAGGAGGCCATGGCGGTGCAGGCATTCAGGAGGCCATGGCAGAGCAGCCTCCGAGGCCACTGTCCCAGCCCCAGCCCCCGCCTCTACGGCTGGAGCCCTACTACCAACCCCCCCCAACAAAAAAATTAATGGAGAGGATAACGGGCTCCAAGGCCCTCTCGGGGCCAAAACCGGGTACTAGAGCCCTCCCTGGGCTTAACGGGGGAAGAGTAGCCCTCCCTGGGCTCAACGGGGGATCAGGAGCACCTCCCTGGGCTCAACTGGGGATCAGGAGCCATCCCTGGGCTTAACAGGGGATCAGGAGCCTCCCTGGGCTTAATAGGGGATCAGGAGCCCTCCCTGGGCTTAGCTGAGGATCAGGAGCCTTCCCTGGGCTAAACTCGGGATCAGGAGCCCTCCGTGGGCTAAACTCGGGGACAGGAGCCCTCACTGGGCTAAACTCGGGAACAGGAGCCCTCACTGGGCTAAACTCAGGGACAGGAGCCGACACTGGAGCGAGCTCTCGGGTTGGAGCCCACAGTCTCTTCCTCCGAAATCTCCTCTTTTGGGCTGAAGAGAGGGAGATGACGGGCGGGCTTGACAGCGGAGAGACCGGCGAACTTGTGTGCTGAACAGCCGGCGGGCTTGTGTGATCCGCAGCCGGCGGGCCCGAGTGAGTGATGAACGGCCGGTTGACTTGACTTTGAAGCGGCCCGGCAATCTTGACTTGGAAGCGGCCAGCGTTTCTGGGCTGAGGATGATCATGGAGCTTCGGAGGATTCGGGGGTGTTTGGGGCTGGGCAGGCGGTCCGAGCCGTTGGTATGGTATGTGGGGGTTCCTGGCGTGGGGTGAGCTGGCTAGACTCAGCGTGCCTCAGAGAGGGCTGGACGACGAGACTGAAACATTTCCTTTCTTTCTTCCACTTCAATATCTGTATAATTTAAGAAAAGGATGAGATTAATCAGCTCGATCAGGGGATAATCACACACGGGAAGATTGCAGCCGATCGTCTTGTCGTCCAGTCCCAGCTGAATGCACGCACCAAGAGCGGCATCATGCCAGCTCAGCTGGTTAGCAAGCTCAAGGAAATCCTCCACATACTGCTCCAACCTCTGACCAGCCTGCCGCAAACCCCACAGCTTGTCCTCAGCCATCATCTGTTTGGGTCTGATCATCTGTCACGGTGCACACAGCGGGGAGGAGCGAGGAGATGAGGAGACGTAGAATAACTTAAATAGTCTTTAATAAATGAAAACACAGGGGATATTCCAACATGGAAGCTTGAGCGTGAACATAAAGAAAAACAGAGAACGTAACGAGTTGATCAGACAAAGGAGAACTGAACAGGCAGGAACTAATATACAGTGGATGATCACAAAGCACAGGTGTCGGGGATTAATCAATGAAACTAAACAAGGATAGGAAGGTGACCAAATAAGGAAAGACAGGAACTAAACAGGAAACACAAGGAAAACCATAGCAAAACAAACTGAACATGTGACAGAAAGAAAGAAAGAAAGAATCCAGCAATAGCTATAAGGACTTACAGTATAGCTAAAATCAGATGACAATTAATGTGTAGAAACCTGGATAAATGGAATGCACCTGAGCTAAATTTCAAATGTCATAGTAAGGGGTCTGGATACCGTTGTCAATGTGATAAATAATATCTAACCATACAGTTCAACCCCTTAACCAAACCATAAATTTATCCATGAATTTAATGGGGTCTCATCCTGCTTGTCCTGTATGTAATTTTTCCTCTTAATTGGAGTAAATCTGGGGCAAATTCAACTGATTACTGTAGACATGATTTAAAAAGACACCCACCTGTCTATATAATGTCTAACAGCTGAAAATGCATATAAGAGCAAAAACCAAGCCATGAGATCAAAAGAGCTGCCTGCACAGCTCAGAGACAGGCCTGGTCGAGGCTACAGAAAATGTGCTGTATTGAAGGTTTCCTGGAGCAGAGTGGCCTCTATAATTCTTCAAGCACCTGAAGGACACTGAGACTGTGCGATACAAGATTCTCTGGTCAGATGAACCTCATTTCCAAGGATAAGTTCTGTAGGAAACCAGGCTCCGCACAGCACATGCAGAACATGCATTTGTTTTATTTGTAACAAATTTGCTAAGTTATCACAGGTATGGGTTTTGCTTTGTCATTATGGATTATGGAGTGTAGATTCATGTGAAAAATATAATTCAACAGAATTTTAGCATAAATGTGCGTCACATTTTCTGATGCCCAGTGAAAATTTGCATGCAGAATCCTATGGGAATCTGTGCAATAAGGAGTGTTGATGAAAAAAGTTCCCATCACAGATTTTGTATTCGAGTTAGTAATACAAATTTGTTGACCAAAAGAAATCTGTTTGGTTTGAAAGCGACCTCTGTGTGAAAAAAGTGTTCTAAAGAGTACAAAAGTTCCATTGTTTCTGTCTACAAACTAAAACTTGAATATTATTTCAGCTCAATCTCAGTTTTACGGTATGTGGTGGTGAAAGCAAACTTTATGTATTCGACAAGAATTTTATTCACAGAACAGCTGATACTTGCAGCAGATTGCAGCACTGATACATTTTAATGATCTATTTATTTAGCGCACCTACGAAAACCTCACAAGATGTGATGATTCAGCTACTTTTCAAGGCTCTCTCCTCTACAACCCAAAACACAGTTTCAAACATTTGTTCAGTTATTCTGTTAGTTTATTATATTGACTGAAAGTTTTATTAACTTTTATTAACTTCTCCCAAGTATTAAATAATGTACATGCAGTGGCCTCAAAAATCAATGGACACTTAAGCCGCAATTCAACATTTATACTATTTGTCTTTTCATCATATATCTAAATATCAAACCAAGTGGCATTTATTCTAATGAAATATAGCACAAACACGCTTTCACAAAATCAAGTTTGTTAAGTTTCAAAATGTGAAGCACTGGAAATATTGTTTAAATGAAGACAAAAATCTTTATTTTCTACTTGTCAAACACCAGTGTGAACATGACTAGAACTAACCTCATTCATCCCCAAAAAAAAAAAAAAAAAAAGTT
>NW_015547666.1:1248611-1249974 GCF_001515605.1 Sinocyclocheilus anshuiensis | reverse complement strand
CCTTTTTAACCCCAAAAAAAAAAAAAAAAAAAAAAAGTTTGTTAAAAATAATTGAGCTGTGGTAGTTCTCAGCAATACCATCTTGGTTTCAGACATGAAATTGGAAATTAGCTAGCCAAAGAACATGAAAGTATCTACCTAATGTTAGGCTAACTTCCCAAAGTTAGCTTGCTAAAATGTAACTTTTCACAATAAATAAATAAATAACTAGGCCTTATTGCATGCTTAGGAATTATGTTCTTTTAACTTACGACTTATGTATGTGTGAAGCTTCTCCGTGCCAAGTTTTTCACTTATATTTCCTCTCACAGTGACTTGCATGTGAGGAATGCTACAATACAAGCAATTTATATCAAGGAGACACCAGCAGATGAAATTAGTGTGACACAGTCCATTGCTCAGCTCAGGTTTTAGTGTCTTATCCACAGGGTGAAGCATGCTGTCTGCACCAGCTGTGTGATACAGACATCCAAATCAATAGGAGCATTATCTTTTTGTAAGCTACTAGTTAAAGCATGAGCATGAGAGTAACTGACGTGGGAATTGAATTCATTGGAAAACAATGATATATGTGATATTTACTGCAAAATTACATATAGATTATGATGGTATATACAGTATATTACATTAATGTACTGTCGTGGTCACCTCATGTCAGCTGAGGCTACAGTGTTCTCTGGTTCACCCAAGTGGATAGTGGACGACTGGAAAAATGTCACCTCATCTGATGAATCTCAAATTCTGCTGAGACATGCAGATAGGGTCATAATTAGAGCAGCATGAATCCATGCAATCAGTGGTTCAAGCTGGTGGTAGTGTTATGATGTGGATATTCTCTAACCACAGGCCATTTTAGTTTTTTTTTTTTTTTTTGTGGGAGGACAGAAATTCTAATCTCTACTGAATTTATGAACAGAGGCTGTGCCTTTATTTGAATACAGGTGCTCCAGTGTGTCTTTTTGGCAGAATTGAATACAGTTTTACCAAGCTTTTCATGGCAGGGCCCCCTTTCAGCCACTGCAGTGGGACAGATTTGTTTCAGTGTGATTGGATTTCTGTAGATTAACAGAAGTAATAAATGCCATCAGATAAGGTTGATAGGGCAACACCAGACTCTCCTCTTAGAAGACAGGAACTGAGGTGTTGATACCAAGCTTTGTGCAGGAGAGAACTTGTTTGCAGGATTTCACCCTGTCACTGAAGCCTTTAAAATAATAATAAGCTTAAAAAATCTGTTTTAAGTTTTAAAAATTAAAAGAAAATAGTTATTACGAATGCGTTGTGTTGAAGAGCTCCAAAAGATGAGGAGCAGTACAACTTAAAAGCCCTAGACCAGTGATGGGCAAACTTGGCCCTTCCAGGC
>NW_015547666.1:1243985-1248589 GCF_001515605.1 Sinocyclocheilus anshuiensis | reverse complement strand
CCTGATATGACTCACCTGCCTGTAGCCTTCTAGTAGTCTTGAAGACAATGATTAGCTGGTTCAGGTGTGTTTGATTAGGGTTGGAGCTAACCTCTGAAGGAAAGTGGTCTGGAAGGGCCAAGTTTGCCCACCCCTGCCCTAGACCAATAGTCAAATGTATCGAGGGTGTAAAAAACAAAGAACGCGACAGTAGAAGTTCTAAAGGAATCAGATGAATAAACAAGATCACAAAGATATGAAGGTGCTAAGTTATGAAGAGACTTGTAAGTGAAATGTAAAATCTTAAATTTAATACAATATTTAACTGGAAGTCAGTTGTGAAAGAACAGGAAAAATTTGCTATATCGAAGATGTTTGTGTAATGAACCTGGCTGGAAATTCTGGACCATCTGAAGTTTATGAAGAACCTTTAGTGAAGCAATACTGAGAAGTAAATTACAATAATAAATTTGAGATAACTAAGACTTGTACAAGAATAGAAGCACTATTAGCCATAAGAGATGAAGATAATTAATGATTAATGCAAATTTTAAAACTGTCAGGATCATGGACCTGTTTTGTTATGTTTTGCCCCTGTTTTTGTTCCTGTGTTCCCTTATTTGGTCATGTTCCTGTCCTTGTTTAGTTAATTAGTCATTCTGTGCACCTGTGTTTGGTAATTGTCCTGTGTTTAAAAGTTATTGTCTGTGCATTTCTCCTCTGTCGGGTCTACTTGTTGGATGTTGTGTGTTTCCCGTGTTCCTGTTGTGGATTATCCCCTGTGATTCCTGGATTAAAGACTTTTGCTTGTACTCCACGTTTCTCTCTCGTTCCTCCCACAGTGAATTGTGACAGAAGAACCGACCAAAAACAGTAACCTCCGTTTGTCTACCCTCCATTTTGTTTTCCGTTTTTTTCTCAGTGTTTTTGTTTCCGTGGTGTGCCCTAATGGATCCCCTCCTTCGCCCCAAATTCCTCCTCCTCCTGCTGGAGCAGGGGAGCGCTCGCTCGGGGACCATATCAGATTGTTTCTGGCTCTCGCCAAATTTACCAGCTACCCGGACGACGCGCTCTGCTTGTTCTATGACGCCAACCTGAACACCGCGTGCAGAGCGCCGTCGTCTGAAGATGGTCCTCGAGCGGAATTCGCCGCCTTCGTGGAGTGGGCTCTCAAATACCCGCCATCCCACCCGCTCCAGCCTCCTCTACCGCTGTCGTCGGGCAGCCCCTCTGCTCGCCCTCAGCCCACCATCAACACGGTCATCCCACCCGCTCCAGCCTCCTCTACCGCTGTCGTCGGGCAGCCCCTCTGCTCGCCCTCAGCCCACCATCAATACGGTGCGAGCTCCGCAGGTCTGCCATCCTCCAGCGTCGCCGTGGCTGGAGAATCCCTCACCTCTGCCTCCAGCCTCCGTGGCCCGGACTCCGCCTCAGCCCGTAGACCCAGCGGCTCCACCTCGGCTCCTAGCTCCCTCAGCTCCACCGTCACCCGTCGATCCACCAGCTCCACCAGGCTCCCTCGTCCCTCCAGCTCCGCCTTGGTCAGGCGTCGACCCGCCATCGCCTCAGGACTCCGCTCCTCCGGCTGCACCTTGTTGCTCCGTCCCACCAGCTCTATTGGGCTCCTTCCTCCCACCAGCTCCACCTTGGTCCTCAGTCACTCCGGCTCCGCCACGGATTTCTGGATCTCCGCCTCCGCCTTGGTCGCCAGAGCCCTCGGCTCCACGCTGGCCCCCCAGATCCTCGGCATCCCCCTGGCTCGTTGGCTCTCCATCTCCGCCTCGGGCTCCTCCACCACCTGCTCCGCCGCCGTAAGCTGGGATCAACCAGATAGATATGATCTGTACAATTAAAAAGGAAATACCAGTAATTCCAATGTAAATCGACAGCAGAATGCTATGTGAGATGCTGTTAAAAGCTACTTAAATCAAGAAAAATTAGCATCAATAAAAGTTCAGAATCTGCATCCATCAATCGATCATTAGTAACTTTAATCAATGCAGTGTCTGTGCTATAAAGTGAACGATGACCAGACTGAAATTGCTTAAACAAGTTATTATCCATACAAAGATAAATCACCTTGTTAAGCAATTTTTTTTTTCTAACTAAAAAGTTAATTAAACTATTTTTATGGATGGTCATATAGGTGACTTTTTTTTTTTTTGATTGGTAGAAATCTGAATGAATAGTTTTTGTGAATTGGAATTTCTTTGAATGAATTGGTTTATTAATTGAATTCTATTTAATTTGATCAAACTGATTTGTTTTATCAAATGCATTTGTTGGTCACATTCATCTCTGAGGTGCTCTAATTTCAGAAAAGTAAGTTAAATTAAATTGCAAAGTAATACCTCACAAGGAAAAACAGTACATTTTAATAACATTACTTTTCTTAAATGAGACCACCTCCATGCAACTGACAAATACGACCTCCAAAGGACACAGTCTCTGAAATGAGATGCAGCTCTGGCATTAGTCCAGTAGTTTCCAGTAACTGAATGTGAGCAATGAGAGTTTGAAATACCTCTACATAGGCTGATGATCATTTGATTTCATTTGAAAGAATGAAAGAAATATTTTTTTATTTATTTATATTTATTCATTTAGCAGATGCTTTTATTGAGGAATACAATAAGCGATTCATTACAGAAAGGCAAATAAACACAGGAAATGCTTGTAATACAAAGTTTCAGGCATTGTTCAGATTAGTACAAGCTAGACAGGGAGAGATTAAGGAAAGAGAAAGCAAAGTTGTTTTTGTTTTTGTTCGTTTTTTAGGATGAAGTCAAATAGTGACGAAAGAGATGAGTTTTCAGCTGACGCTTGAAAATTGTCAGAGATTCGGCATTTTGGATGGGGGTGGGAAGGTCATTCCACCAGCCAGGAACAGTGAACGAAAATGCTCTGGAAAGCGATTTTTTTTTTTTTCACATTGGAAATGTATTGGTGGTGAAGATTTCCAAGCCTGAGGTGTAAACAAATCAGTTTGAAATAATTTACAGGTCTCTATTGAGAAAAGCAAAGAAACGTCTTCAAGTTACGTATGTAACCAAGGTTCCCCGAGGGGAACGAGACGCTGCGTCAGAAAACGCTATGGGAACGACTTCAGCGTGACCATGCTCTGAATCACATGTGTAATCAGACCAATGGAAGGGCGAGATGTCACGGGTGGGTGACGTAGTGACCAGGAAGTTATAAAAGCACATGAGGTGGAACCGGCGTCAGCTTATAGGAATAAAGCAAGCGCTCGCAGAGATGCCGGAAGTATGGCCCTGAGACGCAGCATCTCATTCCCTCGGGGAACCATGGTTACATACATAACCTAGAGACGTTCCCCTTCAGGAACTCACGCTGCATCGGAAAACGCTATGGAAACGAGTATGCCCACACCGCCAGACTTGCAAATCCCTGCCTAGTGTGGAAGAGCACAGCTAGGACGAGAGAACAGAAGAGCCAGGAGTGGCTTGCATATCTAGATCATAGAATCTGACGGACGTGAGGGGTGTGGACCATCCCGCTGCATTGCCGATGTCCTGCATGGACACACCTACCAAAAAGGCCTTGGAGGCCGCCACACGTCGAGTCAAGTGAGCCTTTACCCCCAGAGGCGAGGGGAGATCAGAGGACTCATAAGCAGTAGAAATGGCATCAACTATCCACCGGCTGAGGGTCTGTTTAGTAGCAGGAAGACCTCTCTTGGGGGGATCATAGCACACAAGCAGTTGGTCCGCCTTTCTCCACAGGGCAGCTCTGTGGACATATGCGCCCAGTGCTCGCACTTGAGCACAGAAGCACAATTGAGCTTCTGCTGGTCAGGTTCCCTGAAGGGAGGAGGACAGAAGGCCTGAAGTACGATAGGATGGCATGACAGAGGGGACTTTAGGAACATAACCCGCTCGAGGGTAGAGAAAAGCATTGGCCAAGCCGGACGCAAAGTCTAGGTAGGAAGGGGCCACTGAGACTGCCTGCAGATCCCCAACTCTCTTTAAAGAAGAAATCACCAGAAAGAAATAAAGAAAGTTTTAATAGAGAGAAAGCGATCAGAAATCGCCTCAATAGGCTCGAAGGGAGGCTTACAGAGAGTTTCTAACACCACAGCCAGGTCCCACGTGGGGATGCAAGATCGTACCAGGGGCCTCAGCCTCAGCGCACCGCAGAGGAAACGTGTAACTAGGGGGTGTCTGCCCACCGACTGGCCACTGAGAGGGGCGTGGTAGGCCGCAATGGCCGCCACGTAGACCTTCAGGGTGGAGTCGGTTAACCCTGTGGAGAAACGGGCCTGCAGGAACTCCAGCACTATACTAACCGTGCAGTTAACTGGGTCGAGCTGGTGATCTCCGCACCAAGAAGTGAAAAGTTTCCACTTCAAGGCATACAATTTCCTCGTAGAGGGAGCTCTGGATTGGAGGATGGTCTCAACAACCTCGGTTGAGAGACCGGAAGCTATGAGTTGTGCCCCGTCAGAGGCCACACCCACAGCTTCCACAGCTCTGGGCGGGTATGGAGAATCGTACCCTCCGCCTGTGAGAGGAGATCCCTCCTGACGGGAATCTCCCATGGAGAGCCTTCGAGAAGGGAACTCAGGTCCGAGAACCATACTCGGCCCGGCCAGAACGGGGCTACTA
>NW_015547666.1:1233698-1238490 GCF_001515605.1 Sinocyclocheilus anshuiensis | reverse complement strand
CCTGATATGACTCACCTGCCTGTAGCCTTCTAGTAGTCTTGAAGACAATGATTAGCTGGTTCAGGTGTGTTTGATTAGGGTTGGAGCTAACCTCTGAAGGAAAGTGGTCTGGAAGGGCCAAGTTTGCCCACCCCTGCCCTAGACCAATAGTCAAATGTATCGAGGGTGTAAAAAACAAAGAACGCGACAGTAGAAGTTCTAAAGGAATCAGATGAATAAACAAGATCACAAAGATATGAAGGTGCTAAGTTATGAAGAGACTTGTAAGTGAAATGTAAAATCTTAAATTTAATACAATATTTAACTGGAAGTCAGTTGTGAAAGAACAGGAAAAATTTGCTATATCGAAGATGTTTGTGTAATGAACCTGGCTGGAAATTCTGGACCATCTGAAGTTTATGAAGAACCTTTAGTGAAGCAATACTGAGAAGTAAATTACAATAATAAATTTGAGATAACTAAGACTTGTACAAGAATAGAAGCACTATTAGCCATAAGAGATGAAGATAATTAATGATTAATGCAAATTTTAAAACTGTCAGGATCATGGACCTGTTTTGTTATGTTTTGCCCCTGTTTTTGTTCCTGTGTTCCCTTATTTGGTCATGTTCCTGTCCTTGTTTAGTTAATTAGTCATTCTGTGCACCTGTGTTTGGTAATTGTCCTGTGTTTAAAAGTTATTGTCTGTGCATTTCTCCTCTGTCGGGTCTACTTGTTGGATGTTGTGTGTTTCCCGTGTTCCTGTTGTGGATTATCC
Source organism: Sinocyclocheilus anshuiensis (assembly GCF_001515605.1). Taxonomy (NCBI): domain Eukaryota; kingdom Metazoa; phylum Chordata; class Actinopteri; order Cypriniformes; family Cyprinidae; genus Sinocyclocheilus; species Sinocyclocheilus anshuiensis. The sequence continues at coordinate 1,237,733 of NW_015547666.1, read as the reverse complement.
CCTGTGATTCCTGGATTAAAGACTTTTGCTTGTACTCCACGTTTCTCTCTCGTTCCTCCCACAGTGAATTGTGACAGAAGAACCGACCAAAAACAGTAACCTCCGTTTGTCTACCCTCCATTTTGTTTTCCGTTTTTTTCTCAGTGTTTTTGTTTCCGTGGTGTGCCCTAATGGATCCCCTCCTTCGCCCCAAATTCCTCCTCCTCCTGCTGGAGCAGGGGAGCGCTCGCTCGGGGACCATATCAGATTGTTTCTGGCTCTCGCCAAATTTACCAGCTACCCGGACGACGCGCTCTGCTTGTTCTATGACGCCAACCTGAACACCGCGTGCAGAGCGCCGTCGTCTGAAGATGGTCCTCGAGCGGAATTCGCCGCCTTCGTGGAGTGGGCTCTCAAATACCCGCCATCCCACCCGCTCCAGCCTCCTCTACCGCTGTCGTCGGGCAGCCCCTCTGCTCGCCCTCAGCCCACCATCAATACGGTGCGAGCTCCGCAGGTCTGCCATCCTCCAGCGTCGCCGTGGCTGGAGAATCCCTCACCTCTGCCTCCAGCCTCCGTGGCCCGGACTCCGCCTCAGCCCGTAGACCCAGCGGCTCCACCTCGGCTCCTAGCTCCCTCAGCTCCACCGTCACCCGTCGATCCACCAGCTCCACCAGGCTCCCTCGTCCCTCCAGCTCCGCCTTGGTCAGGCGTCGACCCGCCATCGCCTCAGGACTCCGCTCCTCCGGCTGCACCTTGTTGCTCCGTCCCACCAGCTCTATTGGGCTCCTTCCTCCCACCAGCTCCACCTTGGTCCTCAGTCACTCCGGCTCCGCCACGGATTTCTGGATCTCCGCCTCCGCCTTGGTCGCCAGAGCCCTCGGCTCCACGCTGGCCCCCCAGATCCTCGGCATCCCCCTGGCTCGTTGGCTCTCCATCTCCGCCTCGGGCTCCTCCACCACCTGCTCCGCCGCCGTAAGCTGGGATCAACCAGATAGATATGATCTGTACAATTAAAAAGGAAATACCAGTAATTCCAATGTAAATCGACAGCAGAATGCTATGTGAGATGCTGTTAAAAGCTACTTAAATCAAGAAAAATTAGCATCAATAAAAGTTCAGAATCTGCATCCATCAATCGATCATTAGTAACTTTAATCAATGCAGTGTCTGTGCTATAAAGTGAACGATGACCAGACTGAAATTGCTTAAACAAGTTATTATCCATACAAAGATAAATCACCTTGTTAAGCAATTTTTTTTTTCTAACTAAAAAGTTAATTAAACTATTTTTATGGATGGTCATATAGGTGACTTTTTTTTTTTTTGATTGGTAGAAATCTGAATGAATAGTTTTTGTGAATTGGAATTTCTTTGAATGAATTGGTTTATTAATTGAATTCTATTTAATTTGATCAAACTGATTTGTTTTATCAAATGCATTTGTTGGTCACATTCATCTCTGAGGTGCTCTAATTTCAGAAAAGTAAGTTAAATTAAATTGCAAAGTAATACCTCACAAGGAAAAACAGTACATTTTAATAACATTACTTTTCTTAAATGAGACCACCTCCATGCAACTGACAAATACGACCTCCAAAGGACACAGTCTCTGAAATGAGATGCAGCTCTGGCATTAGTCCAGTAGTTTCCAGTAACTGAATGTGAGCAATGAGAGTTTGAAATACCTCTACATAGGCTGATGATCATTTGATTTCATTTGAAAGAATGAAAGAAATATTTTTTTATTTATTTATATTTATTCATTTAGCAGATGCTTTTATTGAGGAATACAATAAGCGATTCATTACAGAAAGGCAAATAAACACAGGAAATGCTTGTAATACAAAGTTTCAGGCATTGTTCAGATTAGTACAAGCTAGACAGGGAGAGATTAAGGAAAGAGAAAGCAAAGTTGTTTTTGTTTTTGTTCGTTTTTTAGGATGAAGTCAAATAGTGACGAAAGAGATGAGTTTTCAGCTGACGCTTGAAAATTGTCAGAGATTCGGCATTTTGGATGGGGGTGGGAAGGTCATTCCACCAGCCAGGAACAGTGAACGAAAATGCTCTGGAAAGCGATTTTTTTTTTTTTCACATTGGAAATGTATTGGTGGTGAAGATTTCCAAGCCTGAGGTGTAAACAAATCAGTTTGAAATAATTTACAGGTCTCTATTGAGAAAAGCAAAGAAACGTCTTCAAGTTACGTATGTAACCAAGGTTCCCCGAGGGGAACGAGACGCTGCGTCAGAAAACGCTATGGGAACGACTTCAGCGTGACCATGCTCTGAATCACATGTGTAATCAGACCAATGGAAGGGCGAGATGTCACGGGTGGGTGACGTAGTGACCAGGAAGTTATAAAAGCACATGAGGTGGAACCGGCGTCAGCTTATAGGAATAAAGCAAGCGCTCGCAGAGATGCCGGAAGTATGGCCCTGAGACGCAGCATCTCATTCCCTCGGGGAACCATGGTTACATACATAACCTAGAGACGTTCCCCTTCAGGAACTCACGCTGCATCGGAAAACGCTATGGAAACGAGTATGCCCACACCGCCAGACTTGCAAATCCCTGCCTAGTGTGGAAGAGCACAGCTAGGACGAGAGAACAGAAGAGCCAGGAGTGGCTTGCATATCTAGATCATAGAATCTGACGGACGTGAGGGGTGTGGACCATCCCGCTGCATTGCCGATGTCCTGCATGGACACACCTACCAAAAAGGCCTTGGAGGCCGCCACACGTCGAGTCAAGTGAGCCTTTACCCCCAGAGGCGAGGGGAGATCAGAGGACTCATAAGCAGTAGAAATGGCATCAACTATCCACCGGCTGAGGGTCTGTTTAGTAGCAGGAAGACCTCTCTTGGGGGGATCATAGCACACAAGCAGTTGGTCCGCCTTTCTCCACAGGGCAGCTCTGTGGACATATGCGCCCAGTGCTCGCACTTGAGCACAGAAGCACAATTGAGCTTCTGCTGGTCAGGTTCCCTGAAGGGAGGAGGACAGAAGGCCTGAAGTACGATAGGATGGCATGACAGAGGGGACTTTAGGAACATAACCCGCTCGAGGGTAGAGAAAAGCATTGGCCAAGCCGGACGCAAAGTCTAGGTAGGAAGGGGCCACTGAGACTGCCTGCAGATCCCCAACTCTCTTTAAAGAAGAAATCACCAGAAAGAAATAAAGAAAGTTTTAATAGAGAGAAAGCGATCAGAAATCGCCTCAATAGGCTCGAAGGGAGGCTTACAGAGAGTTTCTAACACCACAGCCAGGTCCCACGTGGGGATGCAAGATCGTACCAGGGGCCTCAGCCTCAGCGCACCGCAGAGGAAACGTGTAACTAGGGGGTGTCTGCCCACCGACCGGCCACTGAGAGGGGCGTGGTAGGCCGCAATGGCCGCCACGTAGACCTTCAGGGTGGAGTCGGTTAACCCTGTGGAGAAACGGGCCTGCAGGAACTCCAGCACTATACTAACCGTGCAGTTAACTGGGTCGAGCTGGTGATCTCCGCACCAAGAAGTGAAAAGTTTCCACTTCAAGGCATACAATTTCCTCGTAGAGGGAGCTCTGGATTGGAGGATGGTCTCAACAACCTCGGTTGAGAGACCGGAAGCTATGAGTTGTGCCCCGTCAGAGGCCACACCCACAGCTTCCACAGCTCTGGGCGGGTATGGAGAATCGTACCCTCCGCCTGTGAGAGGAGATCCCTCCTGACGGGAATCTCCCATGGAGAGCCTTCGAGAAGGGAACTCAGGTCCGAGAACCATACTCGGCCCGGCCAGAACGGGGCTACTAACAGTAAGCGGACTTCGACCTGGCGCACTCTCTCCAGAAATCCTGGGAGCAGAGCGATCGGGGGAAAGGCGTACAGACGAAGCCTCGGCCATGCCTGTACCATGGCATCCAGCCCCAGTGGAGCTGCACGACTTAGAGAGAACCATAGGGGACAGTGCGATGTCATGCGAGTCGCAAACAAATCCACCTGGGCCTGGCCAAAGACTCTCCATATCTGCTTCACCACCATGGGGTGAAGCATCCATTCCCCGGGCCTCGGCCCCTGCC
>NW_015547666.1:1231580-1233042 GCF_001515605.1 Sinocyclocheilus anshuiensis | reverse complement strand
GCTCTGGATTGGAGGATGGTCTCAACAACCTCGGTTGAGAGACCGGAAGCTATGAGTTGTGCCCCGTCAGAGGCCACACCCACAGCTTCCACAGCTCTGGGCGGGTATGGAGAATCGTACCCTCCGCCTGTGAGAGGAGATCCCTCCTGACGGGAATCTCCCATGGAGAGCCTTCGAGAAGGGAACTCAGGTCCGAGAACCACGTTCCCTCCACCTGTGAGAGGCGATCCCTCCTGACGGCAATCTCCCATGGAGAGCCGTCCTGAAGGGAAATCAGGTCCGATAACCATACTCGGCCCGGCCAGAACGGGGCTACTAGCAGCAGACGGACCCCGTCCCGGCGCACTCTCTACAGAACTCCCGGGGGCAGAGCAATCGGGGCAAAGGCATACAGACGAAGCCTCGGCCACGTCTGTACTATGGCATCCAGCCCCAGTGGAGCTGGATGAGTCAGAGAGAACAGAGGGGATAGTGCGATGTCATCTGAGTCACAAACAAGTCCACCTGAGCCTGTCCAAAAATTCTCCATATCTGCTTCACCACCTCGGGGTGAAGCCCCCATTCCCCGGGCCTCAGACCCTGCCTCGACAGGATGTCTGCTCCCATATTTAGATGCCCAGGAATATGCACTGCTCTCAACGAAATGAGTTTGTCTTGGGACCACACAAGGATCTGGTGCACCAGCTTGTATAAGGGGCGGGAACGCAGACCTCCCTGGTGGTTGATGTAAGAGACCACCGCTGTGTTGTCGGTGCGCACCAATACATGACGATCTCTTAGGTCCAGGAGGAAGTGCTTCAAAGCTCGAAACACGGCTAGCATCTCCAGGCAGTTGATGTGCCACGTGAGATGGCGACGGCTCCACAGACTGCGGGCAAGGTTGCCACTCATGACCGTTCCCCAACCAGTGAGGGACGCATCCGTCGCTAGCGTTGCGTGGCGACAAGGAGCTCCCAGCACCGGGCCCTGAGACAAGAACAAAGGCTTCCTCCACATGTCCAAGGCACGTAGGCATGGCCGCGTGACCTTGATCATGCAAAGCGGGCTTCCCCTCGGGGAGAACCTCTTGGTCTTGAGCCACCACTGTAGGGGTCTCATGTACAGCAGGCCAAAAGCTATCACGTTGGACGGAGCTGCCATCAGACCCAGCAGTTTCTGAAACTGCTTGACAGTGAGTGACCGGCATTCTCTGACTCTCGCGACTGCAGTGAGGATCGACTCGATCCGAGCAGGGGATAACTATGTCTGCATTGTGGTCGAATCCCACACCACGCCCAGATAAGTGGCTCTCTGTAATGGAGAAAGCACACTTTTCTTGGCGTTTAGTCTTAATCTCAATTCTTTCATGTGAGCAAGAATGACATTTCGATGTCCAACTGCCATCTGCTCCGACTGAGCCAAAATCAACCAATCGTCGATGAGGAGCAGCATCCACACACTTAGTGAAAGTACGGGGTGAGGG
>NW_015547666.1:1214484-1231325 GCF_001515605.1 Sinocyclocheilus anshuiensis | reverse complement strand
TCCGAGAACCATACTCGGCCCGGCCAGAACGGGGCTACTAGCAGCAGACGGACCCCGTCCCGGCGCACTCTCTACAGAACTCCCGGGGGCAGAGCAATCGGGGCAAAGGCATACAGACGAAGCCTCGGCCACGTCTGTACTATGGCATCCAGCCCCAGTGGAGCTGGATGAGTCAGAGAGAACAGAGGGGATAGTGCGATGTCATCTGAGTCACAAACAAGTCCACCTGAGCCTGTCCAAAAATTCTCCATATCTGCTTCACCACCTCGGGGTGAAGCCCCCATTCCCCGGGCCTCAGACCCTGCCTCGACAGGATGTCTGCTCCCATATTTAGATGCCCAGGAATATGCACTGCTCTCAACGAAATGAGTTTGTCTTGGGACCACACAAGGATCTGGTGCACCAGCTTGTATAAGGGGCGGGAACGCAGACCTCCCTGGTGGTTGATGTAAGAGACCACCGCTGTGTTGTCGGTGCGCACCAATACATGACGATCTCTTAGGTCCAGGAGGAAGTGCTTCAAAGCTCGAAACACGGCTAGCATCTCCAGGCAGTTGATGTGCCACGTGAGATGGCGACGGCTCCACAGACTGCGGGCAAGGTTGCCACTCATGACCGTTCCCCAACCAGTGAGGGACGCATCCGTCGCTAGCGTTGCGTGGCGACAAGGAGCTCCCAGCACCGGGCCCTGAGACAAGAACAAAGGCTTCCTCCACATGTCCAAGGCACGTAGGCATGGCCGCGTGACCTTGATCATGCAAAGCGGGCTTCCCCTCGGGGAGAACCTCTTGGTCTTGAGCCACCACTGTAGGGGTCTCATGTACAGCAGGCCAAAAGCTATCACGTTGGACGGAGCTGCCATCAGACCCAGCAGTTTCTGAAACTGCTTGACAGTGAGTGACTGGCCTTCTCTGACTCTCGCGACTGCAGTGAGGATCGACTCGATCCGAGCAGGAGACAACTGTGCCTGCATCGTGGTCGAATCCCACATCACGCCCAGATAAGTGGTCCTCTGTAATGGAGAAAGCACACTTTTCTTGGCGTTTAGTCTTAGCTCCAGCTCTTTCATGTGAGCGAGAATGACATCTCGATAGGCGGATAGGCGGAGCGTCGAGCCCGTTCCCCGGGGGAAGAAACCGCAGAGCGCGCTTCCGATCCCAGAGAGCGGACACCGGATCTGGCAGGTGAATTCGGACTCGGCCGTCTCCATTCCCTCAGCCAAATCCAATTGCGAACGCCAAGAATGCAGCCGCCACTCAGCCTTGGCTGAAGCGGGACCCGCACCGCGAGGAACGTTGGTGAAGGCTCCCTCCTCGAAGAGAGCCTTCTGGGAGTGAAGCGAGCGCAGTGACATCCGCTCACAGTGCGGGCAGTCGGCCCCCTCGAGAGCTGACTCCGCATGCTTCGCTCCGAAGCAGACAACGCACAGACTGTGTGTATCCCACTCGTGATGTAGCGAGGGCAGGGAGGAACACACAGCCTGAAACGCTGTCCGCTTTCGTCCTTATGTTTTGTTTTCTCTGTAGCCTTTGCCATGCTATTTCTTTTTTGCTTTTCAGACAAACAACGTCAAATAAGACTCACAGAACGAAAAGTATGACACAACACAGAGCACTTGCTGAATGACAGAAAGCTGATGCCGATTCCACCGCACGTGCTTTTATAGCTTCCTGGTCGCTACGTCACCCGCCCGTGATGTCTCGCCCTTCAATTGGACTGATTACACATGTGATTCAGAGCGTGGTCACGCTGAAGGCGTTCCCATAGCGTTTTCTGACACAGCTCGAGTTCCTGAAGGGGAACCTTTGTTCCTTTCTTCTATTTGACAGATGAAACTTGGCATCTTTGATGTTTTGCTGCATATGTGTCACATGCTGCTCAAAGACCTTACACCTACAACACACTCTCTTGACAAGTATTTTTTTATTTGTCAAAATAGTGCTTATTTACTATGAACTATTTGTACAATCTCAAATGTATGTTTTTGTATTAATTGTTTTGTATTTTTAGGGGTGGAACTTTCATAATGGCATTTTACTTACAATTCATAATGTTTCAAATGAGTTTGTACATTGCAAACTAGAGCAATCTTTTGTATTTGTAATGTGTGTGTGTGTGTGTTTTTCTGGTGAACATGTTACTTCTGAAACCTTCCAGAACATATTTTTTTAATTCTGCTTATCTCCTTATCTTCCACAATTTTTTAAATGTTGTTTAGTTCCTTACATTTTCATAAAATATGAAACTTGTATTGCTTACTACTTGTTTTAATACTTTGTCTTTATTAGCTTTTTCGAAGCTGCAGTAACAACCATAATAACCTGATGCCAGTCCTGCTTCCTGAAACTAGAGTGTCTGAATATTGACTTTTATTTATTTATTTATTTATTTTATCATTATTATTATTATTATTATTATTATTATGACCTTATTTCTTCAAAAATACCTTGCTTTAAAGACTGACCTGTATAAAGAACACAAAACCTTATACATTGGTACACAATGGTACAGTGGGGTTATTGCAAAGTAATTAAATGGGTAAATAAATAAAAAATAGTGTCAATAGCATTCTTGTCCTCTAGACTCGACTTGTTAATTTTTAACACACAAGTATGGTCATATGCATTTTGCAAGAAGTATGTTTACATTAAGTTCTTTGCCATCTTGAAGAGAGTTAAGAGCTAGAGACGCAGACTGATCAATCCAAAGACCGAATGACTGACTAAATAAAAAAATAAATGTAAAGACACTGAAAGGTGTTAAAGCATTTATGATCGAAATAGTTTTGTGGAACGAGTCACTTCTTTGGGTATTTTACTCACACAACTTTGGTAAGTCATTTCAAGTTCATCAATGATTCATGATGTTTGTAATTATTAATTTGAAACTGAAATGAAGGTAGATAAATGTGCTAAAAATAATACAAAAATGATACAAAAATGAAACAAAAACCAATCAGAGTAAGATTAAATTAAAACAGGAACATAATTTCAGCGGAAATGTTGTCAGCTGATTAATCTGTATCATAGATATTGCCATTTGATATGTTGTGAACATTATTGTGCAATATTAGTAATCTTAAGAGAAAACTATTTAATCTGTTGATTTAAATGTTTTGATTGTCATACATATTGTCATGTATGTGATTGTTATTTGTGAACAAGAAATACATATTTGAAGTGTTAAATGGGGATTGTCACATTTTGATAGCTCTAAATGAACGATTATAAAGATTATTCTTGACACACTCTTATATTGTATCTGATTTGATGGTTGTGAAACATTAAGTGTAAAAATTAATGATTGCGTTTGTGCAGGTTTCTTTCTTTCTTTTTTTTTGTTTTTTTAAAGAATGCAGCAAACCAGTTGAATTCCCAGGGCATGTCAACAGACCACCTAGTTGAGTGGAGCTCTTCACCTGGATTGACTGTAGTCTCATGAGAACAGATAAGAATCTCAAACACTGAATATCTTGAATTCCATTTTTTTTTCAGTGACTGAAAATTACAAGAAAAGGACATTGATAGTTTTGTACAACAATTGTTTGGCTATTTATTCAATGAATTGCTATTGAGCATATTGTATAATTACAGTATACAGGGATCCCTCAACTTTGACTAGTCAATAATAATAATTAATCATTTTATTATTATTAATCATAGCAATAAGTAACATGTAATTAAAAATCCTTAAAACAAGATAAACATACTTTAGAAGCAATTCCGCCTAATGTTCTTTACTTGGGTAATAATTTGGACTGTAACTGGCACCATAAATATAATCAATGTAATCACCAGAAATGGCTGTAGACCACTAAAAAAAAAAAAAAAAAAACCCTTCTGGCATCTGTCAAAATAATGTAAGGTTAACAAACACATTGGAAAAAAAATAGGATTTAGGAAAGTGGGAAATCTCCCAATATTGTCTCTCTTTTCACATGCTTTCTCTAAAGGCACAGCTGCAACAAATGGCCTGTGTTAAATCCTAATGCAATTCTGTAGCACTTTACATGTGCTTTCCCCCTCCCTCACTGGAATGACATTGCACTTCCAAACCACTTTCAGTTTGTGTTTCCTGGAAAAGGATGTTCACGTAATCAATTTTTAACTCTTTGCATCCTGAACTTAAATATTTCACTGTGTACATTAGACAATTAATTTTAGATTATTTCAAAAAGGCCTTTAAGTATTCAGCTTTATGTTCTTATTTAGTCTGATAATACTTTAAATGTGATAATACTTTCAAAATACATTGAAATAAATGTGTTCCCCATATTCGGCAAGTGGAAACTGAAAGTGAAAATGATAAAGGAATAGTATATAAACGAGAACTGTGACATAAGCTTCCAGACTAGGCTGCAAGCAGAGAAACAGCGAGTCACCTTTCCTTCTGAGAAAAGCAACAAAGAATGGGAGGCGAAGAATCAACATCAAAACCGGACAGTCCACAGTCAAGCCCAGGTGAAATTAGGCAGTGATCATTTAAATATATTTAGTGTTAATATGATATAATATGTATTCTGACAGGACACACAGATGTGCTATAGATATTCATAGGGAGAGATAAAACAATTTATTTCTAAACTATGTCATCATTATATAGACTTTATCGCTCTCTCTCTCTCGCTCTCTCTGAGGGTGTCTGAGAGCTTTCACATGGAGAGCGTGATTGTTTGGGTTTTCTGCCTTATACTGTACTCAATTTCATTTCTCAGCAATAACAAAAATATTTTGAATGTAAAGTCAGTTTATTTATTTTATTTTTTTGAAGTGTCACTTTGTGTGAACTGTTAGTAGAGTTTGTGTCGGAATAGGATGGCGTCCTCCTTGGCGGGGGTGACGCCACATGTTTCCCTTCGTATTGGCGTTAGGTGATTAAATAAATTACTTTTTGGATACCACGTTTGGCAAGACTGTTGATGTGAGAGATTTGCAATGCAAAGGGAGCATTGATAAGGGCTAAGTTCTGCTCTATCAAAGATATGGATGCCCCGAGCACTTTCTTTTTTAATCTCGAAAGAAACTGTGTGCATCACAAACAGATGTGTCACCTTCGTCGTCAGCATGGATCAGTAACATCAAATCCAGTTGAAATGAGAAAGATAGATTTTTATAAACAGTTATATAGTGCTGAGTACGTCTCAGTTACATATGTAACCCTCGTTCCCTGAAGGAGGGAATGGAGACGTCACGTCGGTAATGACCGACGAATTGGGATCTCGCTTAGAGAGACCAATCCACTTGAGTTTAAACTAAACGAGCCAATGCACATTGGCATGTGATGATTGTATACAGCTGCTGCTGATCGCAACCTGAGTATAATTAGGCAGCAGGTGCAACGCATATTCAGGTTTTCGCTGAGGAGCCGAGCCGGTGACCCAGCTGCTCAGCAGTGGTACAGCAGCCGTGGTGATGGGACGTGACGTCTCCGTTCCCTCCTTTAGGAAACGAGGGTTACATACGTAACCGAGATGTTGCCTTTCAGTCGGTCACTCTCGGATGTCACATCGGTTATGACAGACGAATTGGGATCCCTACCAAAGCGCCATGGATGCTGCCCCTTCCAGTGTCCTGTGCGAGCCTCTTTCGCCCCTTTTTGGTGTAGGCCGGGGCTCGCAAAAAGAAGGCCAGTCACTGTTGTCGTAGCACTACCCACTCAGTGAGATTGGATAACACTGGGAAAACTTACCCGTTTCACTTAGAACAGGAACTTTGCGGAAGCCCCATACTTCCCGAAGGAGGTTTCGGAAGCACTTACACATATGAACAACCGTCTAGGTGCATATTGAAGATTAGAGGTGATTGTAACCCTCTTGGAAAATAGCAGGAAGTCTGCCAGGGAAACACGGGCTCTGAGGCTATACCGTAGACTTCCACATATAGGATCCACTTAGGTCTCTACATATGGGACCCAGCCCTCTACCGGTTCTCACGGATTCATCGAGTGAGGGCTTTGCACCGGACGTTCCGCCATGTCTAGCTGCCGGGGGGTTGGAGAAGCTCGACAGGGTCTACAGTACGGACACTCTGAAGCAGTTATAGCAAGCCAACACTAACTGGGGCCTCTCATTGCTTCTACCCCTTTGAGGTGAGAACACAGGAGGATAACGGCTCCACACGAAGGTTATAGAAACTAGCAAACGTGTTGAGGGTCACCCAGCCTGCAGCTCTACAAATATCTGCTAGCAAGGCGCCACGAGTCAGTGCCCAGAAGGATGCAACACTTCTAGTAGAGTGAGCTTGCAACCTGAACGGGTATCCTCTGCTTAGAGACGGCATTCCCCTTCTGCCGGCCTCCGTGACAGACAAAGAGCTGGTCTGAGGTCCTGAAGCTTTATGTCTGGTCTACATAGCATCTCAAGGCTGGGACGGGACAAAGCAAAGCTAGGGCTGGGTCTGCCTCCTGTGGGGGCAGTGCTTGCAGGCTCACCACCTGATCCCTGAAGGTAGTAGTGGGAACCTTGGGCACATAGCCGGGCCGGGCCCTCAGGATTACCTGGAAGTCGGCCGGTCCAAACTTTAGGCACAAATCGTTGATCGAAAATGCATGCAGGTCCCCTACCCTCTGGATGGAGGCCAGTGCAAGCAGGAGCAGAGTCTTCACTGATAGAAACTCCAGCTCAACTGTCTGCAAAGGCTCAAATGGGATCGAGAGAAATTTCAGCTCGACCATCTGCAAAGGCTCAAATGGGCCCTGCTGTAGTGCTGTGAGCACTAGAGTCAGGTCCCAAGAGGGTATAGAGCGGGGCCGTGGAGGATTTAGCCTTCTCGCCCCCCCTAAGGAACCTGATGACCAGGTAATGCTTCCCCACCGACTTCCCTTCTATGGGGTCATGGTTGGCAGGAATCGCAGCCACGTAGACTTTAAGGGTGGAGGGTATGGAGGGGGGCCGTGGAGGATTTAACCTTCTCGCCCCCCTAAGGAACCTGATGATCAGGTCATGCTTTCCCACCGACTTCCCTTCCACGGGGTCGTGGTTGGCAGCAATCGCAGCCATGTAGACTTTAAGGGTGGAGGGAGACAGCCTTCGCTCCAACCCTTGCTGCAGAAAGGACAGCACAACTCTGATCGGGCATTTTCGGGTGTCTTCTCGGTGAGAAGAGCACCACTCGACGAACAGGTTCCACTTCAAGGCGTAAACGTGTCTCATAGGCGGTGCTCTCGACGAAGTGATGGTGTCAACTACCTCCTGGGGTAGGTCACCTAGAACCTCCGCGTCCCGTCCAGGGATCAGACATTAAGTTTCCAGATGTCTAGACGCCGGTGCCACAGGGTGCCCCATCTCTGAGTCAGTAGATCCTTCCTCTAACTCAGAGGAATCTGCCAAGGAGGGGCTGTCACGAGGAGCATCAGTTCCGGGAACCAGGTCCGAGTGGGCCAATAAGGCGCCACGAGCAGGACCTGCTCCTCGTCCTCCCTGATCTTGCACAGTGTCTGTGCGAGAAGGCTCACTGGGGGAAACACATACTTGCGAAAGCCCCACGGCCAGCTGTGTGCCAGTGCTTCTGTACCGAGTGTTCCTTTGGTCAGGGAGTAAAACAACTGTCAGTGAGAAGTCTCTGGAGAGGCAAACAGGTCTACCTGAGCTCGTCGGCTGCCCGGTTGCGCAAGCCCGCAATGTGAATGGCACGAAGCGACCTCAGATGCTTCTGACTCCAAAGGAGGAGGTGGCAGGCGAGTTGCGACATGCGACCGGATCATAGACCACCTTGTCGGTTGATGTACTCAACAGTCGCAGTGTTGTCCATGCGGACCAGTACGTGCTTGCCTCGTAAGCGCCCTTTGAGACGGATCAAGGCAAGGCATACTGCCAGCAACTCAAGGCAATTGATGTGCCAATGCAGTTGGGGGCCTGTCCAAACCCTGACACTGCAAGCCCGTCGAACGTGTCCCCCCAGCCGGTGGTGGAGGCATCCGTCTGAACCACAGCATGCCTGGAGACCTGTTCTAGGGGCACTCCTGCCCAGAGAAACGCAAGGTCTGACCACGGGGTGAAGGTTTGGCGGGAGGCCGGTGTGACTTGGACTCAGTGAGTTGCCACGCCCACCTCAGGACTCGGCCATGGAGCCAGTGTTGAAGAGGTCTCAGTCACAGCGGTGTGACTCCCACTGCAGCTGCCATATGCCCCAGGAGCCTCTGAAACTGTTTGAGTGGGACCACAGTCCTGCTCTTGAACATATTCAGGCAGTTCAACACCGACTGAGCACGTTCCTGCGTGAAGTGTGCTGTCTGTTCAACCGAATCCAACTCCATTCCGAGAAAAGAGATCCTCTGCGTCGAGGAGAGTTTTCTCTTTTCCCAGTTGACCTGAAGGCCCAACTGACTGAGGTGTGAGAGCACCAAGTCCCTGTGTTCGCAGAAATGATCTTGAGACTGAGCTAGTATGAGCCAGTCATCGAGGTAGTTGAGAACGCGGATGCTCTGTTCTTTAAGGGGAACAAGGGCTGCCTCCACAACTTTCATGAAGAAACGGGGCGACAGGGTCAGCCCGAAGGGCAGGACCTTGTACTGATATGCTCATCCCTCGAACGTGAACCGCAGGAATGGCCTGTCGCAGAAGGATCCAAACATGAAAGTACGCGTCCTTCAGGTTGATCGCTGCAAACCAATCTCGGGGACGGATGCACCCGAAGATGCGCTTCTGCGTGAGTATCTTGAAAGGAAGCTTGTGAAGGGCCCGGTTCAAGACGCGCAGATCCAAGATTGGTCTTAACCCACCGCCTTTCTTGGGTACAATGAAGTAAGGGCTGTACAACACCGTTTTCATATCGGTTGGAGGGACAGGCTCAATCGCATCCTTCGGCAGTAGGACTGCGATCTCTGCACGCAAGACGTGTATCTGCCTCCTTCACTGAAGTGAAGTGGATGCCCCTGAACTTGGGAGGACGCCGGGTGAACTGAATCGCATAGCCGAGTCTGATGGTCTGAAGGAGCCAACGAGACGGACTGGGGTCCTTTTGTCGAGGTTTTGGGTACCACCGACCGTGAAGTCAGTGGCGGGGAAAAAATAAACAAAAGCTTGTCCGCCTGGCCCTCCTCCGAGGGAGGGAGTGGTGCGTTCACCATCTCCCGAAGAGCAGCTTCCTCCATCTCTGGGTCACCCGTCTCAGGGCCTCTTGCTCTTCCGCTTGCCACCAGGTTTGGCGGGGGCCTGGACGGGCGGGGCGGTTGCCCTGCGGCCGGCTCCACGGTGAAGTTTTGCTGGAGGCTACTGCATTTGCTGTGCGGGAGTGGGGGTGGCGGCAGGGGGCCGCCCTCGGTGACAAGCAGACTGAGGCGCTGCCGCCGCCAACCGGGTGGAGGCAGCAGCTGCATGCCGGGGCAGGATGTATTTGATGGCCTCGGTGTGCTTCTGTGCGGTGGAGAACTGCTAGGCAAAGTTCTCCACTGTGTCGCCGAAGAGGCCGGTCTGAGACACAGGGGCATTTAAGAACGACATCTTATCGTGTCCCTCATGTCAGCCAGACACAGCCAGAGGTGGCATTCTTGGACCACCATAGTGGACATCGCAAGGCCCAGAGACCACGCAGTGACCTTCATAGTGCAAGGCCAGTAGCGGTGCAAAGCTCCCTAAGAACATCTGGGTCATGCCCACCCTCGTGCAGGTCCTTCAGTGCCTTGGCCTGATGAACCTGCAACAACACCATGGCGTGTAGGGCGGAGACAGCTTCTCCGCAGGCCACATAAGCACTGCCGGTCAGAGCTGACGAGTACCTACAGGCCCGGGAGGGGACCAATGGCTTGCCCCACCAGGTGGCAGCGGTATTTGGACACAATTGCATCGCAACCGACCGCTCCACTGGAGGGATTTCCGTATACCCCCACACTGCCCCACCGTCGAGGGTGGTGAGGGAGGACGAGCCACTGGGGCGGCTTCTGGCAGTGAAAGGTACCGTCCACGACCCAGTGAGCTCATCATGCACTTCCGGGAAGAAAGGCACTGGGGTGGGGCCC
This sequence comes from Sinocyclocheilus anshuiensis, assembly GCF_001515605.1. Lineage (NCBI taxonomy): Eukaryota > Metazoa > Chordata > Actinopteri > Cypriniformes > Cyprinidae > Sinocyclocheilus > Sinocyclocheilus anshuiensis. The sequence goes on along the minus strand of NW_015547666.1, from coordinate 1,221,371 downwards.
TGAGAACCAGCGCAAGCCAACCCGAGAAACCAATCATCCAGCCTCGAGGGTTCAGGACGCGGTGGAGGCTTCCACTCGAGCCCAACCCTCTCGGCGGCCAGGACAAGAATAGCCACCATTTCCCGATCCGTATCCGGCATTGCTGGCCACCTAGAAGGCGGCGGCGCTGCCGGATCATCATCTCCAGAAAGATCTGGCTCACCCTCCGATGCAGCGATCAACATACAATCGGTGGTGGGAGCGCCGAAGGATACAAGTGGTACCCCACGAGAGGGTCCAGCCTGTACCCTGGGCAGCTCCACTGGCTGCGAAGTGCCGGTAGAAGGAGGAGCCCTCGGTGGTTGGTTCCTCGGAGGGGAATTCCTCACCGTCACCGTAAGATCAGTTCGGCTACTGCCAGAAGTAGCGCCGCCCCCCCGGCTGCCGCCAGGGGGAACTCTAGATCTAGGTAGAGGCACAGGCAACCCGCCCCTTTGCAGGAAACGGAGCCTGGTCCGCAACTCTGTTACGGTCATTTTCCCACAATGAGAGCATGAGTCGTCCACAAACGCCGCCTTAGCGTGCTTAACGCCCAGACACGTGAGGCAGCGATCGTGACCATCACCCGGCGCCAGGTAATTACCGCATCCAGAAACGGACGGGTGGAAGGGCATATTTGAAAGACGCATCTTTAAAAAGACGTCCACCCCGTTGAATGCTCTTTTAGAAATTACTCTTTTAGTGTGCTGAAGCGCACAGGGGAGATGGCCACCTGCAACACAAACGGGGTAGTGCAGCCTGATGTGTGCAACCCACTCGACACGGGGAGAACCACTGCCGCTGAAGCGCCTTACCACCAACACCAGTTCTTCCCAAGAGCTCGCTGAACTCGTTGAGTTTCTTCTTTGCAAAGCAGAAGTCAGGAGCAGAACGAAACAACCGCTGAGTATGCGTTGCACCTGCTGCCTAACTATACTCGCGCTGCGATCAGCAGCAGCTGAATGCAATCATCGCATGCTAATGTGCATTGGCTCGTTTATTTTACTCTCGAAGTGGATTGGTCTCTCTAAGCGAGATCCCAATTCGTTGGTCATTACCGACGTGACGTCGAGAGTGACTGACTGAAAGAGAACTGTGATTCTGTGCTGATGATTTGTTCAAAGATCTACCTCAGCTTGGGGATGAACAGAAAAGGACACTGGACACGCTAATTACTTTTAAAGAACTTACAGAAGCAATGCATGAGCTACTTGTTGGACGTAGTCCTGGAATTGATGGTTTACCTGTGGACTTTTATCAACATTTCTGGGATACAATAGGACAAGATTTTATGAAGTGTTGTTAGACTGTATTAGAAGTAAAACCCTTCCTACGAGATTTGTCCTTGCTCCCAAAGAAAGGGGACTTAGGATTTCTCAAGAATTGGAGGCCAGTCTCTTTGTTATGTTCTGATTATAAAATATTTTCAAAATGTTTAGCCAATAGAATTAAACATTGTCTAGACTTATTGGTTCACAATGATCAAACTTATTGTATACCTGAAAGATCTATAGTGGACAATCTTTTCTTATTGCAGGATGTAACTGGTTTTAATCAGTCTAATCATGTCAACATTGGAATTATGTAATTCGTTCAGGAAAAAGCATTCGACAGAGTTGACCATGAGTATCTTTTTTAATGTTTTGAAGAATTTTGTGTTTGGTGATAATTTTATATCTTATATTCGGTTATTGTATAGTAATGTTTCTTTTATTGTCAAAGCAGGTGGTGGATTAAGTGCACCAATACCTGTCACAAGAGGGATAAGGCAAGGTTGGCTGCTTTCTGGGCAGTTATATAGTTTGATGATTGAGCCATTGTTGTGTAGATTGAGGAGGGTTCTTAAAGGAATTGTAATTCCTAGTATAAACGATCATTTTAAATTATTTTTTCAGCGTATGCTGATGATATTACAGTTTTTATTACAAGTCAGGATGATATTAGAGTTTTAACTCAAACTATTGAAATATATGAAAAAGCCTCCTCTGCGAGAGTTTACTGGGCAAAAAGTGAAGGATTTATTATTGGCAGGTGGGAAGAAACTGGGTTTCTTAAACTTCTGGGGGTGGGTTACATTGGCGACAGGATGGTTTGAAAGCATTAGGTGTTCTTTGGGGAATTACCATTTTCAAAAGAAAAATTGTGAGGGTCTGCTGGAGAAGGTGTCTGCTAAATTGTCAAGATGGAATTGGCTATTACCACAATTGGCCTATAGAGGGAGAGTTCTGGTTATTAACAACCTGGCTGCATCAATGTAGTGGCATAGGACTATTGTTTTGGAGCCACCGGAATAACTAATTTATAATATACAAAGGACATTTGTTAATTTATTTTGGAGTGGACAGCATTGGATCCACGCAACAGCACTCTATTTACCAGTTCAAGATGGTGGTCAAGGCTTGGACTTGAGGAGTCGGATCCGGCCATTTAGGATACTGGCTTTACAGAGACTCCTTTATAACAAAGATGTGGCATGGGCCAAAACTGCAAGTGTTTTTTTTTTTTTTTTGAAGCAGGCAGGTGGACTTGGTCTTGATAGACATCTGTTTTTAATTATGTTAGAAGAGTTAAGCCTGTCAGAGCTTCCGCTTTTTTTATAGATCTATGCTACTGGCATGGAGAACTGTTTTTAAGAGTGGAACGAGATGTGGATGATCAAGGATACTCGACTCCAGAGGAACCACTGTTTTTTAATCCAATGATTCAGACAAGGCTGTTGTTTTCTGTAAGTGTGAGGACATGCTTACTGAGGAATGGTGTTCAGAAGCTTGGACATCTTCTAGATGGGAGGGGATGGAAATCAACAGAGGCACTTCAAGAAATTATAGGTTTTAAGTCTGTACGACTTGTCTCAAAATTGAAGGAGGAAATCTGTAATGCATTACCTAGAGGCTGCAGGAACTGGATTGGACTGAGCTCAATACAGGACATGAGAAATGCGCAAAGTTTTCCAGAAATAAGAGTTTAATCTGTCACAAATGAGGAAGATGAAGGTAAAGATGTGGACTCAATTTTATCTTTTAAGACTCCTCAGTTACACCTTTTTATAGATGCATCTAAGAAGGCTAGATATTATACTATACTATATTTTATACATCGGGAATTGTTAAAGAGACAAAGAACCTCTAGATGGTCAGGGTTGCTGGGACCAGACTTTCTCGTTAGGGACAGGTGGAGGACCCTGTAGAGAAGCGAACTGTTGACCTGCAGTGGAAGATTATTCATGGGGCCATAGCTACAGACGGACACGAATCCAGCAGTTGAAGGGAAATGTCAATTTATGGGGAGCAAGAAGAAATAGAACATTTGTTTTTGAGGTGTAGTAGATTGCAAGGTCTTTTTTAATTTGTTTAAGATTTTGTTTAGTAATTTTAATGAAGAATTTTCTGATTGAGTGTTTATTGGGGGAATTAAATATAAGTTCCCTTTCAAGGGAACTTCGAACTGCGTCCTCTAGGGGTTGCCTCGTCGTGACCCGTGTCTGAAGCATACATTGAAAAAACACCAACAACACGTTGGCCGGCGACAGCCCATGACGTCACTACCGGTGCGACTATTAGTATAAATAGGCGCCGGGAGAACATGTCATTCTCTTCTTCGTCTTCACTGACTGTTTTGTTTGAAGCGTGCATTTGAACGTGGTAAAAGCAATCTCTATCCTATTATTATGGCGAGCACTAGCAGAACGTTTAGAGGATGTGTGCATCCGTGTTGTCCTTGTTTAACATCTCCGAGGGGGCAATCGGCGTGCACTGCGAGCGTTTTTCCAAGAAAAAGCTCCGCTCTCGTTTGTCTCTCTTTTCGAGGAAAGAGGGGCAGCCATCTGCTTCCCGCAATTCAGGACCCGCCACTGCTAAGGCACGGAGGAGAATGAGTTCGTGGGGATCGCAGGTGGATCTGGCCGATGAGTTTGAAGAGGGGTTTTCCCTCTCGCGATCATCGGCTGTGGACGAGAGTGAGCCGCTGGAGGATGAGTTATTTCATTAACATGGTCTGATCCAGGGGCCAGTGCTCTGCTGGGTTCAGCCGAGCAAAAGCAGGAAATGTCTGAGGAGGGCAGAGAAGCTGAGGCTGAGCCTTCCCAACCCTCCTGCCCTGCGTATGATGAGCTTTTGAAGGTTATGGATCGCGCCATGGCGAGGCTTTAATTGCCGTGAAGCGGGCGAAGAAAGTGACGTTGCGAGGTATCTCGATGAACGTTATTTTTCTGGCCATAACCCTCCAGCTCAGGTGAGCCTTCCATTTCTTCCTGATTTGCATACTGAGATCTTTTCCAAAGGGTTGCCTATGAGCGCGCTATTTCTGAATTCGGAGTTCTCCTCTCACGTGAGAGTTGAGTTCTCTGTTTTTCCCAGAGCACCTGGAACCAGCAGCATGAGGTGAACATAGGCCCTTCACTCCACCTCTCTGATGCGCTGAGATTTTTGGCTAGCTTACAGACGCTTACCCTCTGATTTCTAACGATCATGCTGTGCGAGCCCACTCTCTCGTTGAGAGCTGGGTCTATGCTCCCTCAGAGAAGTAAATTATTTCTAGCTGTTCCAGCATTGGAACATGCGGTAGGTCGAGCTCCCCTCTCGTTTGAGAGCTGGGTGTTTGCCCCCTCAGCTAGAGATTTACTGCTAGCCATTCCAGCTTTATATCTTAGATCGAGTTGGTGACTCGCAAACATATTGGGTTTGGTATGCACCATTCCATCTATGAGCTGCTCTTTCAGAGTGCCACGAGAGCCCCCTTAGAACGGTATCCTAAAATCCATGTTATGGTAAGTGCGCACGTGAAGGCTTTGTGCACTTTCTAAAATCCACATTGTGGTAAGTTCGCACACTAGTTCTTTGCGTTCTTTTCTAAAATCCTGTATGGTGAGGGCTTCGCGCGGTTGCTTCGTGCCCTTTCTTGAGCTGGTTAGAGCCCCGTTCACCTTGGGCGCCACTCCACCTAGGTATCCTAGGATACCTACTTTAACAGGGTGTTGCTACTAGGGGTCTGTTGAGACAGTTCCTTTCAGAGCTTATGCAAGAGCAAGCGGTAGCCCCTGTGTGACAGGCCAAGACTTAGTGTGATACTAGGTTCTTGGTCGTATCCCCTTAAAGGAATCCATTATGATTCCAAGCCTTGAGCTCTACCCCGGGCCCAGGAGTCTGGCCCTAACAGGTAAGTTTGGGTATGTAGCCTAGGCCTTTGGCCGTCTGACGTCCCAGGGGCAACTCACCATGAAAATGGTAAAGTTGGTACTTAGTGCTCGCCATGGTTCTGGCCCGCATTCCCCTCAGCATGGCGGCATGGGTACCGTTCCCCATAGCGACCCCTAGAGGACGCAGTGTCTCGTTCCCTACTCAGAGAACCATGGTTACATAAGTAACCTGAGACGTTTTTAGTGAGGAGGAAAATGTGTTTACGAAATTATTTAATTGGAACAGCTAAACTGGCAATTTGGAAAACAAAAAAGAATAAAGGTTTGCAACTTGCTACAGTGGATCATGAAATGATGTTTGGTAAAAGGAAGATTGAAAATTGAGTTTGCCTATTATAGGCTTATAAATAATGTTGTAATTTTTTTGTGATGTGTGGGGTGTTAACGAGGTCCTTTGTATAATTCATGATGATTAACTTAGTAGTGAATTTTTAAGGTTGTTAATTGTGCTTTTTATTTATTGAAAGGTGATGTAAATATATAGAATTAAAAAGACCATGGAGGAAATTTGATTGGGGGTAAGTTCATTACATACTATTCATTGCTAAGTAGACAATAATGTTTAACAATACTTATTATTTCTTTGTTGTTTTATTTTCATGCCTAGTAGACTGGGATTTCAGGGGGCAAAATCATATCTATCACATATTATTAGTAAGTATTTTATATTTATGGAAAGGGTGTGGTTGTTTGTTTGTGTGTTTCTTGCGCTGGCACAGACAGAAGGAAGTGCTGAAGAAACGTCTAGAAGAGTTCTCTGTGAGTCATCCAGATGGACAGATCATCAAGATCCTGGTAGCTGGACAAATCGGAGCAGGGAAGTCTAGTTTTATAAATTCTGTCAACAACGTCTTCCGAGGACGGATCACATCTGAAGCAATAGTTGATCAAAGCAGGGGCAAAAGTTTTACAAAAAGTGTAAGTATTATATTCAAATAATAATGCACATATATAACATGCTTGTTTTTTCCCCAATAACCTAAAATTATTTGATTGAATGTGCATTATGGGCATTTTGGCTATGTGTACATGTATTTATGGTTTGCTTTGTTTCCATATTGTTTCGTAGTTGAAATCACACAGAGTCAGAGGTGTAGATTGTGATTTGCCTTTTGTCTTGACTGACATAATGGGTTTAGAACCTAAACTATTGGAGGGGTCTCAGCCAGAAGATATCATCAGTGCCATATTTGGACATGTGAAGGATGAGTACAAAGTAATAAACCATGTTGCAAAAAAAAAAAAAAGGGGGGGGGGGGGGGTTTGTTCATGTGATATTTTCAGATTTTCTGTCTCTATTTTATACCTTAGTTCAAAGAAGAGGAGCCACTTAGTCACAAGAGTGAAGATTACATCAGTGACCCTTTACTGTCTGATCAGGCTTTCTGCCTGGTTTACGTTGTGGACGCAAATACAATCCAATTTGCAAGTGATCGACTTGTTGACAAATTGAGGATCATCCGCAAAAGAATCAGTGATAAAAGTGAGACTGACATATGAATATATAATTTTTGTTTTAATTTTGAGGAGTGTGTAGTTACAATCTACTGTACCCCAATACCAAGGTGAAATTTAAAAGAAATAGAAAACATGGATGTTTAAAGGAGTGGGCATGATATATACAGTTGAGATCAAAAGTTTACATACACCTTGCAGAATCTGCAAAATGTTAATT
>NW_015547666.1:1210531-1214337 GCF_001515605.1 Sinocyclocheilus anshuiensis | reverse complement strand
GTATAGACCACTGACATTACTTCTATGCAATCACTGTAGGGATTCCTCAAGTGATCATCATGACTAAAGTGGATGAAACATGTCCACTGGTGAAAGATGACCTAAAGAAAGTATACATCAGCAGGAGGGTCAACGAGAAGGTAAATCATGCCATTTTATGTCCTGTGTGTGCTTTAATTCCTGGAACTACCATTTTTTAATATTGACTTTGTCTGATATTTGTTGAAACATCTCTATTTTTTTTTTAGATGCATTTGTGCAGCGAGATGATTGGGGTGCCAATGAACTGCATCTTCCCAGTGAAGAACTACCATGATGAGATTGAATTAGATAATGATGTTGATGTTCTGATTCTAAAAGCATTTGAGCAAATTGTAAACTTTGCTGATGATAGACTGAGAGAAGCTGCTTCCAACTCTGAATGCAGACAATAATATTCCTCTGCTTGATAACAGGACAAACAACACATGGAATGCACACTGATGACATTTAACTATACATGCATGCACAAAAGACCTTGTTCCATATATGCACGCATCAATGCAGTCTGTCTAGTTCACCACATGCGCAAAGTGTTCAGCAGCTTCATTGTTAGTAATAATATATAATACGATTTATATTTATTATTACACGGCTCTCTAAAATACTTGATTCTGATTAGTCAGTTGTGACATTCTAAGGTTTGTTATTCCCCAATAACAACCGTCATCATTAGCTGAATAACACACCGCTCATCCGGGTATTTGAGGCCGCCGCTTCTTTCTGATCTCTTATATCACACAACCTCTCTCTCGTTTCATTCAAAGAACTGCTATAATTTTGCACCCCAGTTGTTGACTGTATTTACTGTCAAATGAATTCTAATAATATATAAGTATATAATATACAGTACTTAAGTATTAATAGTAGCTGTAATGATATTGTTGAAGTGTTCATCTTGTTGCCAGACCAATTGGTTTGTACACCAATTTAAGATAATTAACAGCTAAGATTTTAAAATGCTTTCTTCTCAAATAAAATTTTAGGTCCTCATCATTATGTATGTGGTGGAAAAATGTGTAATTAAGTGATATGACATTACATTATACCTTAAATGACCATCTTGTCTGAACTTTGTCTAGGCTCAAAGCTGTTTGTTAGGAGCTGTTATTCTTTGTGGAAGCTATGTGTTTAAAGATCTAATAAAATATTTCAACTCAAATCAATATTTTGTGTCTAATTGTGTGGCAAATACACTCTTAAAAATAAAGGTGCTTCACGATGCCATAGAAAAACCTTTTTGTCTAAATGGTTCCATGAAGAACCTTTAACATCTGAAGAACCTTTCTGTTTCACAAAAGGTTCTTTGTGGCGAAAGAAGGTTCTTCAGATTATAAAAGGGTAAGAAGGAGATGGTTCTTTAAAGAACCTTTGACTGAATGGTGCTTTGTGGAAACAAAAATGGTTATTCTATGGCATCGCTGTGAAGAACCTTTTAAGCACCTTTATTTTTAAGAGTGTAGACATGTACTCTTCAATAACAACCAGCTGGATGTGTGCCATCCCTTACTTATAACTACATTATGTTTTAGTCCTTTAGCATGCAGTAAATTAAAAAGTTAAGTAATACAGTTGTCAGCAACCTTTATGTCACGGCTGAAACAATGCAGCAAATTAATAAAATCAATAAAAGTACTTGGATCAAGTAACTGACAATAAACGATGATCCACAACAGCCGAAGCGCAATGTCCAGATACAGGAATCGCCGAATGAAACTACTAAGACAAACAGTTGTTTCTCTGAAATTAATGCGGTGAAGGACCTTTTTATGCATCAAATAAATAAATAAAAGATATATATATAAAGATATATGTTAGAAAATTATATATTGATAATATACAACAGTGCCAAGATGACTGGAAAAAATGTTTGGTGAAGTAATATTTACGTTCCTCGTGGTTGAGTGAGCAATCCAGTGGCTGTGACTTCTTCTACTGGCTGGGCTGGTAACAATGCAGTGGGGAAAGAGCTGTGGGATGTTGATCGCCTGGAGGACCAAAAGGGTCCTAAAATCTGGAACACGCAGATGATGCCCTGAAACAGGTGCAGAATGTCCTTAACAATCTAGAACATGCAGACTAAGGTAAATTGAAGTGACGGAATTAGTCCACCAATATCCAATCAAAAGGTAACAACCCTTTATCCACTGTTGCAGTCAGAGAGGGCCCTGGAATCTGCCGTTCACTACAGCACACATCCTCCAGTACAGCATGGTCCTGCAGCGTCTACCTCCATCTCTAATCAACCACACCTGAGAAATACAACCAAACTCTTCAGGATTGCTTGAAAAATTACAGGCGTGTTTGTATGAGTAGGTATGAAACTAAACTTTGCATGTCAGTGGCACTCCAGGGCTGCATTCCACTTCGACACAAACTTCACTAAGCAATCCCCCTTGGAGGAAGCAATTTTTATTTGAACGTTCTGAGTACAAAGAACAACTATATAGGTTTCATTGGTCAAGTCAAGTCTTACATCCTCTGAAATTCAGCGTTTTAAGATAAGTGAATTGTTTCATTATTCCTTATGTGTTGCATGGTCTGCATTTATCAGTTTCTAAACGAAGCAACAATATATGAAGTCAAATCATATAAGATGTTTGTTCGAGTTGTGTATATGATGTATGGATTGAGTAATATAAGCATATAAGCAAATAAGCAAAGGTAGCATGAGAATGTGCATTGTGTTAATTAATAACAGTAGCAGCAGAAAGGCAACTTTGTGCCGAGGATAAGTGTAAGATGTGTAAGACTTAATAAATGATAGATTTATTAAGAAATTAATCTAACATTCATTTTACAAATGGGGCACATATGCTTAATGTGTCTCTAGCAAGATTTTTATTAATTTTTTTATCAGATTGCAACGTTATATTCTATTTGATAACTACACACAGAGCATGCATCACTAAATGGGTAGGCTTGAGCCATATTGTCTCAGGCACACATAGCTTGTTTAGGTCATTAGTTAAATAACTTAAGGGCATGACACACGTAGCTAAGCCACTAGTTAAATAAAAAAATGTGATTTAATTTCACATATGCTACATATATGTGCAGCAGTCTATGGATTAACTGGCTTTTTAGCTGTGTCTGTGATTGGTTGCAGGTGTGTGTGATAAGAGCTGGAGTGAAGGATGGCAGTGTAGTGATTTTCCTTTCGCCCACCCAGGAAGGTAAAGGGTAGTAAAGGGTACTCGCGTCATCTACAAGGTTATGATTTTTGGTCACTTTAGGTGCAGTTATGAGTAGGCAGATGACCATGTCTCCCCTCTCTTAGCAGAGAAAACATGGCTGATTTCATCAGAGATTGCGGAGAGAATAGTGACTTGCGTCCAGATGTCATTAAATTATTTTGTTCAGCGTGTATTTGGCTTAAAAGCAAGAGTGTTTTATAATAGACACTGGCTGAAGGTGGTCAGAGGTTTAGTGATTCTGAATGGGTCCATTTAGTAAGTTTAGTGGTCTTTGGTGTCTCCTGTGGTCCTGTTTGGTATCGCAGATTGACTTGTGCTCATTTGTATTGAAAACTTTTATTTAATTATTGATTGATTGTGGCTAGTGGTCGACCGATATATCGCCAAGGCCAATATATTGGCCTATATTTGGCATTTTTCAAATATCGGCACTGGCCGATAAGTTTTTCTGTTTGGCCGATGTGTTCGAGGCGGGACTTTTATTTTGACCGCGCGCTTGACTTTTATTTTGATGGCGCTGAGAACGGCAGCGCCTGAGCACATAGTGCTCACATTTTCCCTCTTGTTCGG
>NW_015547666.1:1200942-1209569 GCF_001515605.1 Sinocyclocheilus anshuiensis | reverse complement strand
GCTGCCGGTACTCTGAGTAAAAGCGTCAGTGTCTGGGTAATTAGAAATGACACTATATAAATCACACTACCCAGGCAGGATCACCCCTCATCTTGACCAATCATGTGAGCGAATTCTCGACCAATCACGTGAGAATTCTCGACCAATCACGTGAGTGAATTCTCGACCAATCACGTGAGTGAATTCTCGACCAATCACGTGAGCGAATTCAAGCGGAATAGGTCTACCTCATGTGTGGGGTGCCAGAGCATGTCAGGGGAGGCACGTAGAGAAGTATAATGAATTAATTAATTAAAAAATAATAAATTATTGATTACTAATTTGAATCAGTACTTTATAACGAAAATAATACCTTAAAAACGAAAAGAAGCCTTTTGTGATCACATTATTTTAAACCGGTAAACTCCTGGAAAGTCCAAGGATCCAGTAAATGAATTCAGACAGTAAGTTCAAAACAGCAGTAATGCAGAGAAAACATGGCTGATTTCATCAGAGATTGTGGAGAGAATAGTGACTTACGTCCAGATGTCATTAAATTATTCTGTTCAACGTGTATTTGGCTTAAAAGCAAGAGTGTTTTATAATAGAAGGTGGTCAGAGGTTTAGCGATTCTGAATGGATCCATATAGTAGGTTTAGTGGTCTTTGGCGTCTCCCTGTGGTCCTGTTTGGTATCGCAGCTTGACTTGTTCTAATTTGTATTGAAAACTTTTATTTAATTATTGATTGATTGATTGTGGTCGCTCACGTGATTGGGCGAGACGAGAGGTGATTCTGCCTGGGTAGTGTGATTTATACACTATATAAATCACACTACCCAGGCAGGATCACCTCTCGTCTCGACCAATCACGTGAGCGAATTCAAGCGGAATAGGTCTACCTCATGTGTGGGGTGCCAGAGCATGTCAGGGGAGGCACGTAGAGAAGTATAATGAATTAATTAATTAAAAAATAATAAATTATTGATTACTAATTTGAATCAGTACTTTATAACGAAAATAATACCTTAAAAACGAAAAGAAGCCTTTTGTGATCACATTATTTTAAACCGGTAAACTCCTGGAAAGTCCAAGGATCCAGTAAATGAATTCAGACAGTAAGTTCAAAACAGCGCTAATGCAGAGAAAACATGGCTGATTTCATCAGAGATTGCGGAGAGAATAGTGACTTACGTCCAGATGTCATTAAATTATTCTGTTCAGCGTGTATTTGGCTTAAAAGCAAGAGTGTTTTATAATAGACACTGGCTGAAGGTGGTCAGAGGTTTAGTGATTCTGAATGGGTCCATTTAGTAAGTTTAGTGGTCTTTGGTGTCTCCTGTGGTCCTGTTTGGTATCGCAGATTGACTTGTGCTCATTTGTATTGAAAACTTTTATTTAATTATTGATTGATTGTGGCACTATACATACATTGTGAATTATTAAAAAGTACTTTTTTATTTAATATAAATAAATAAGGTTAGGGACAGGTTTGGTGGTTTGGGTAGGTTTAAGGGTTGGTTAAGTGGTCAGAAGTGTACAGGGGTCAGTTTGATTATTATAAGAGAACACAGTTCAATCTGTTTATATTATATTGTTTTGATAAATTAACAAGTATTTTCTTTTAAAAAATTATTTGTTTTACCCTGTTTATTTATAATTGAAGGAAAAGCTATCATGTTTAATGATATACTGAAGAGTAGTATACTAATGTGAGTGTTGAGGCAACAAAACAACTTTTTTGCACCAAAAGTACAATCTGTTATGTCTTTAGCAAGCATTTAGCTAAACTTAACCAACCACCCTTTACACAAACCTTGTTACATAAGTCCAATGCCCATAAAGATACTAAATGATTAGTAATCGTCTATAAACATTCATAAATGATGAATAGTTTCAACTTTAGATTGAATACTGCAAAAATATGAACAAATGATTAATAAATGATTAGTAAAGATGTGTAATTCAGGTCTTTCGGGACATTTTTTGCCATTCAGATGACTGTTCATAAAGGTATTACTGATTAGTAAACATTTATAAACATTTGCAAATGATGAATAGTTTCCACTTTAGATTGGGTACTGCAAAAACGTGAACAAAAAAATAACAGATAATTTGTTAAGATGTGTAAATAGAGATCTACACAACATACAAAGACCAACAAATGAAGATCATATGAACTGAAAGTTTACTGACATTTGTAAGCATTTCAATGTGAATTAAATAATCATATGTCAATCATTAGGTAATGTTTAGTAAGTTCATTAGTAAACATCAACAAGAGCATTATCTCATATTTTTAGCTTTGTGAATATATATTAACTAATGATCTGTTAAGCATTACATAATGTTAGTTAAGGATTTATAATTGAAAGTTATTATAAAGTGTTACCATATATTCTGTTAGTTTGGCAAACTGGTATGCTTCGGTGGGCCGCGAAGAAATATAGAGCTGATGACGGAGAATTGACATGCTGCTCAGGCTCTTCGGCAACCCCAGCCATCTCCTGAGGTAGCTACTAACTTTCCTCTCCAAGATCTCAACTGTTGTAATCGGTACTTCATATACAAGAAGGGGCCACAGAATTCTAGGGAGAATGCCGTACTGGTACACCCAGGCTTTAAACTTCCCTGGCAAGCCTGAATTGTCTGTAGATTTCAGCCAACACTCTAACTCTGTACAGGTGGCATGGATCGATCTTGTGTCTCTCAAAGAACTGTCGAACACCTTGCCTAGACTCTTGACTGGCTTTTCTGAAATAGTTGGGATGGTTGTGCCTGCAATGTGGAATCTTAGTTTATCTTCCACCGTCCCTTTATTCAGTACCAATGATCTTGATTTGGCAGGTTTGAAATGCATACGGGTCCACTCCATTAGCTTCTATAGGCCCTGTAAAATCCACCGACATCCTGGGACTAATTCTGTGGTGACTGTAAGATCATCCATAAAAGCCCTGATGGGTGGTTGTCGCTGGGCCGAATTTGTTGTGGGGCCTCTGCACTGTGGTTCAGCAGACTTGGTGAGCATATTCATGGATAGTGAGAACAGTATGACAGAAATAGTACATCCTGTAATGATCCCAATCTCAACCTTGTGCCAGCTTGATGTCATTGCTCCTGAAGAGACCCTCATTCTGTCACAAACAGGCAAGAGACAAGAGGAGTTCAGGTAAACAGAAGGGTTTATTGACAATACTGATGGTCAGGATCGAAGGCAGGTGAGTATGAGAGATATGTGAAAGTTCTGGGTATCTTAGCTTCTTGGTAATCTGGGTTCTGAATCGTTGCAGGAATCCTGGAGACGAACCGGGGCTGAGGAGAATCGGTATTGCGGAGACGTAATAGACTTCTGGAGGGGAGGAAACAATAGATAGTCATTCAGGTAAGGAGTCTGGCAATGTTCAGGTAGTGAACGGTAGACCCGACACTGGAATACTGGGTGGAGTGAGACGATATAGCGGGCTTGATTGGTGATGCAGGTGCAGGTGATCAGAATTCGGGTGATTGGGATCTGGTGTGTGTTGGAGGAGGTGACTGTGCTGACGTGAGTGATTGTGATGGTTTCCAGACATTACCCCCTCCTCTAGGGGCGGGTCCTGACGCCCCCATGCGGCGACGAGGGCGACCGTGACTTCGGGGTGCGGGACGGTTTGGATGGTTGCGGTGGAATTCTTCCAGCAGTGATGGATCTAGTATATCGTCGTGGTACACCCAGGACCTCTCCTCTGGTCCGTATCCCTCCCAGTCGATGAGGTATTGTAACCGGCCGCCCTGTCGCCATGAATTTAGGATCTCTTTCACCTGGTACACCGAGGGCTGGTCCAGAACCTCAGGAGGAGGGGGTGCTTCCGGCTCGGTGGGTCTGGAGGAGGAGGAAGAACAAGGTTTGAGGAGTGAGACGTGGAATGAGGGGGGAATTTTGTACATTGGTGGAAGCTGAAGAAGGTAGGTGACTTGGTTGATCTGCCTCTGTATTGGGAACGGACCAATATAGCGGGGACTCAGCTTTTTACAGGGCAGGCGGAGGCGCAGATCCCGGGTGGACAGCCAAACCAGCTCTCCAGGCTGGTAGGTGGGAGTAGCGGTACGCCGGGCATCTGCAAAGATCTTATGCCTCCGCACTCCCAGACAGCAGCTGACTCATCGCCGGATCCATTTTAAAACCGGCAAATCCGCGTTACAGTCACATCCGTTTCAGTGCTGTAACACGGATCCAGCCCGGGCGCGGTTTCAGTGAGCGGGAACTACAATCGCAGATCGGATCCGGGCCGCATCCGTGGAAACGAGCGCGCGTTTTTTTTTCTGGAGTTCAAATCAAAACAGAAGACGTCAACACGATCGAGGAGGATACAGACTGCTCACTGTTATCCTCAAAAACCTCACCAAGGTATGTCACACCGTGTGATCAAACTTTTCTACTCTGAAATGAATTTCTTATTATGTTGTGTACTCGATAACTTGGTGTTTTTATTGCTCCTTAGATCTGTGTTGGACTGTAATGTTGGCGAACACTTAACGTTAGGCCTGTGTTATCAGAGGACTTGCTAACATGAAGAAAACGGTCCAGAGGTCTCTAATTATACGTAATTAACGAATTTTAGCTTAGTTACTTAATTTAAACTTTAGTCATTTTAACTGCTTCTATTAATTTTAATTGTTTAAGATTGCTGCGTGATAATTAGTGTGATGAGCTAGCAATGTTAATGTTTAAGTGCTAACCCTTAAGGCTGCATGCATTTATTTGATCAAAAATAAAGTTAAAAAAGTAATATTGTGAAATATTATTACAATGTGAAATAACTATTTTCTATATGAATATATTTTAAAATGTAGTTTATTCCTGTGAATTTCAGCATTTTAAATGACACACACACACACACACACACATCAAACATTTGAATGGTTGTATATCATGGTTTCTGAATATATTAAAGAGCATAACTGTTTTTCAATGTTGATAATGATCAGAAATGTTTCTTGAGCAGCAAATCAATCAGCTTATTGGAATTATTTCTGAAGGATCATGTGACCCTGACGACTGGAGTAATGATGCTGAAAATTCTGCTTTGATTACAAGAATAAATGACATTTTACAATATATTCACAAAGAAAATAAATATTTTAACTGATAATAACTTTTAAAATTGTAATTAAATTTATTTCTGTGATGGCAAAGCTGAATAAATAACTTTTCATTCATCAATAAATCCTGAAAAAAGTATCACAGGTTCCCAAAAAAATTAAGCAGCACAACTGTTTCCAACACCGAGCTTTGATCAAAGCAATAAATAATATTTTGAAGTATGTTAAAATAAAAGAACATCATTTTCTATCTGAATTCTTCACAATATTACAGCTGATCAAATAAAAGCCGAGCTTGATAAGCAAGATACTTATTTCAAAAACATTAAAAATAGTAATGTTTCCAAACTTTTGATCAGAACTGTGTAAATAAAAATATACCAAATTTAAAATTAAATGTTGTTGAAATAAAAAGGTTAGGAATCATATTTGTTTCAAGTGCTTTGTATTGGGGGTGGGGGGCCTCCAAATGTCTAGAACCGGCCCGGTCTCCTCCCATGATGCTTAGCAGCTCTGATAGACTTAACGACTTTATTCAACAATTTGTCTCCTCCGCATCACCCTGGTGCCATTTTGGAGAGTATCCACTAGGGCTGTGCGATTTGGGGGAAAATATCAAATTGTGATTTGTTTTGACAGATATTGCGATTGCGATTTGATCCTTTTTGTTTTGGGCATTATTCCAATAGGAATTACTGTTGTTCTATTGGTTGCCATCTGCCAGATTACATCCCACCAATAGAATCCATCAAATAGACACCATTATAGTTTACATTAAAACCAAACAAGTTCCCATTATAACCCTGAAATCCATTAAATGTGTTATTGTGTTTTGGGAGGGGTTCTATTGTTTTTTTCTTCAGCAGATTACATATGTTACATAGGCTGATTTATTCATTTTAAGTATTTGGGATTTTAAGAGCAAGTGGAAAATGTGCTGAATGTTTCATTTCATCCAAGTGAAATTAGCAAGCAGTTAGACTGAATTTACATTCGTTTGTAACGCGGAGCCAGGCGCGAGTCGACACAGGTTGCGCGAGTGCGTCAAGCCTCATCCATACTGCCAGATGCTCGTGGAGACTTGCGGAGCCGGGTGCGAGTATGAGTATGAGAAGCATTCACAGACGCAGGCTGTGTGTGCGCTCTTCTGAATTGGGAATAGCCAACATGCATTATAAACTTATTTCAAACTAATCTGTTGGGGAGATAAAATGTTTAAGATAACGTTCACGTACTAACAAAAACATCTAAGAATGTATCTCTGTGTCAGCTGCGACACACGGATACGTTTTCTACGTTGTTTACGCTTTGATTTGAACATACAGAAAGTATTCTCGTAGCTTCGTGAAATTACGGTTGAATCCCTGATGTCACATGGATTATTTTTACTGATCTCCTTGCTACGTTTCTGGACCTTGATCGTAGTAGTTCCATTGGCCCAAGGAAGGTAGCGGCTCCAGCTGTGCTGATCGTCATGGCAGTATGACCGGAGGTAACGTCCGAGCTCCTGGATCCTTCGTTCAGTCTGGCCATTCGTCTGTGGATGGTACCCCGAGGACAAGCTTACTGTCACTCCCAGTAAGCGGAAGAAGGCCTTCCAGACTCGGGAGATGAACTGGGGCCCTCGGTCTGAAACGACCTCCTCCGGGAGGCCATAGTTCCGGAAGACCTGAGTGAATAGGCATTCAGCTGTGTCAAATTCTGTTGGTAGACCTTTGAGAGGGATGAACTTACAGGCCTTGGAGAAGCGATCAACCACAACAAGGATACAGGTGCTACCCTCCGAGGCAGGGAGGTCAGTGATGAAATCCACTCCAATGTGTGACCAGGGTCTACGGGGCACGGGCAGTGGGACGACCTTGCCTACGGGGAGATGATGTGGGGTTTTAGACATGGCACAGACTGAACAGCTTTGGACGTACCTGTTGACATCCCGGGCCATACTGCGCCACCAGTACCGAGCCTGGAGGAGCAAGAGGGTCCGTTGCCTGCCTGGGTGTCCAGAGCCCGGTACTTCATGCACTGAGCCCAGAAGGGTCTGACGCTGGGAGGTGGGAACGTACGTCTTCCCTTCTGGGCAGCCCGGCGGAGCAGGTTCGGTGCAAGTGGCGTCACGGATCTCTTGGTTAATGTTCCACTGTATGGGGCTGACAATCAGGGCTGGAGGGAGAATGGGTTCTGGTTCTGTTGGAATGTTGGGAGAGTGAAGACGGGATAGCGCATCAGCCTTGCAATTGCGATTTCCAGGTCTGTAAGTGATTGTGAATTGAAATGTTGTGAAGAACAAAGCCCACCTTTTAAATTCCTTGTTTTATTGTTGTGATTATTTTCTTTCTTTTCTTTTATGTAAAGCACTTTGAATCACCATTGTGTATGAAATGTGCTATATAAATAAACTTGCCTTGCCTTGCCTTGTTGGAATGTCGGGAGAGTGAAGACGGGTTAGCGCATCAGCCTTGCAATTGCGATTTCCAGGTCTGTAAGTGATTGTGAATTGAAACCTTGTGAAGAACGAAGCCCATCGGGCTTGACGAGGGTTGAGTCTTTTGGCTTCACGGAGATATTGGAGATTCCTATGATCAGTGATCACTGAGAAAGGGTGATGGGCTCCCTCCAGCCAGTGACGCCACTCCTCCAGGGCCAGTTTGATGGCGAGCAGTTCCCGATTGCCGATGTCATAATTCTGCTCCGCCGGGTTCAGTTTCCTGGAGAAGTAAGCGCAAGGATGGATGATTGGAGGTTCCCGACTTTGCTGTGACAGCACGGCCCCGACGCCGGTGGTAGAGGCGTCCACTTCCACTACAAAGGGTACCTGGGGATCCGGATGGTGAAGGATGGGGGCCGTGCTGAAGGTCTCCTTGAGCTGGTTAAATGTTTCGCGGGCAAGGCTGTTCCAGGACAGGGACTTGGGTTTGCCTCGTAGCATGGAAGTCAGTGGGGCCGTGAGCATGTTGAAACTCTTCACAAACCGTCGATAGAAGTTCGCGAATTCCAGGAATCTTTGTAACTCCTTCACCGACTGTGGAAGCGGCCATTCCCTGATGGCCTTCACCTTCCTCTGGTCCATCTGGATACCCTCCTTGCTGATGACATATCCGAGGAACTGGACCGAGGAGCGATGGAATTCGCACTTCTCCAATTTCAGGTACAGCTGATGTTGACGTAGCTTCTGAAGGACCTGTGTGACGTGGTGGCGATGTTCGGTCAGCTTCTTTGCCCTCCTCAGACACTTCCTGCTTTTGCTGGGCTGATCCCAGCAGAGCACTGGCCCCTGAATCAGACAATGTTAATGAAATAACATCATCCTCCAGCGGCTTACTTTCGTGCACAGCAGACGATCGCGAAAGGGAAAGCCCTCTTCAAACTCATCACATAGCGACCCCTAGAGGACGCAGTTCGAAGTTCCCATGAAACGGAACTTGCGATATGAGAATGTGAGCTCGTGGGTTGTTAATGCAGTCGTTTTCGGAGCTGTGGACTCCGTGCTTAACCTATAGCAGTGAGCTGTGTTTTGAGAAAGAAAGACAAAGTGACGTGACATGTGGCCAAGTATTGTGACCCATACTCG
>NW_015547666.1:1196318-1200630 GCF_001515605.1 Sinocyclocheilus anshuiensis | reverse complement strand
TTCACCCCCCCCACCTACAATCCCTGCCGGTACGAGACTCGAACCCGCAACCCGCAGTTCTATCCCACTCTATCTTATAGTTGCGCTCCACTCTTGGATTATGGCAGAGGTATGTGTGCGGTGGATTATGTTTGTCACATTGATGTGGATTGTGTATTTTCAATGTTTATAATGCTGTTGCATTTGCTTTGTGGCAAGTGTGTTATTTGTTAATGTTTTGTATTGTATTTGCATTTTATATTAATTTAGTTGTTAAAGGCATTTGTATTTTGTATTTACGTTTTGTTTTCTTTACTTGACAGTTCTTTTTTTGTGGAGCTCTTTCCATATGGAACTCTGATGACTAGGCCCTGCTGTTTTGTTTGATTCATTTTTGTCATTTAAACTTTGTTTATATTTATGGTTCTGATTGTTTTTTGTATTGCTGTAAAGTTTACTGGTTATGTTTAATTGTTTTTGCTAGCTGAGTCCAGTTTTTGCCAACCGTTTAGGTTTAATTCAATTCTCTGTGTTGTAGGAACCAGCCTGCATGGAGCGTTTTCCTCTGGGGTCGTCCGGGTTTCCCTTTCTTCACTGCATGGCGGTGTGAGATTTACTGCACTGCATGAGTATAGAGTCGAGAGTTTAACGTTATTTGCATTATTAACTACACACTTTTTAAAGCTGTTGGTGAAGGATTTGTATATCAGTGCATGTGTGGTGTGTGCTCTTACGTCTGGGGGTCTGTGGCCCCGTGATTTGCCCCCTTCCTCCAGCAGGCTTGGTAACCCTATATTTTAAGAATGGTGGGTTATGATTTTAAAGATTGTCCTAAAACCCAGATCTTTTAAAGGTCACATATTATACACCTTTCTGGAGTTTTATTTTAGGTTTTGATGTCTTTAAGAATATATATTTGCGGTATAAGTACCAACATCCATCTAAATATATTTTTACAGCTCCTTTCTCAGGAGCTCTGCTTTGAACAGGTCGATTTTGGCCTGTCTAATTAATATTCATGAGCCTCTCTTCTGATTGGCCTGTTATTTTCTGAGTGACGCACGGCCAGGTTAACCACAGATAACTAGGGTCATCTATGAGATGGCCACTGCTGAGGGAAATGTTTTCCGGCCTTACATGTTTGAGCCGGACTCAGACCACGAGTCGGCGACGACAGGCGACAACCAACCCAACTCATCAAATGCGCTTACAACAGGATGTTTCAGAATTGTAATTTTTTTTTTTTTCAAAAACAGAATGCATTAATCTACATAACTATTGCTTTCCTACTGATACAACACGTCAGCATCAAGTTAGCATCACGTTTACATCGTTTACGAATTATAATTTCAGATTATGGTGGCTCCATAATGTAACATAAAATGTGTGAGAAGTTTACTTACAGGTTGCGGACATTACATAATGCCTGTTATATTACAGTACATCAAATTTCACTTACCACATAAACAGAGTAAGGAGAGATGACTGAGGAGATGGCGAATTGCAGATCCTGAGCACCTCTGACAAACATCTAATCTTGTAAAATGTGTGGTAAGTACTCTCCCTCCATAGTATAAGCAAAGTACGTGTGATCGCGAATCTCCAAAGTGAAAGTGAAACTAAAATCGTGCATTCAAAAGCAGTTTCAATGCCAGGCATAATAGTGGCTCCCTGCCTGATGCCCGCAATTTAAACAGTATAATTACCCAATGATATAACTGCGAGAGAAAATATTGAAATATATATTTTCCTCTCATCTCGTATTTATTAACTTTAGGGGTTCCGTAGTACACGTCATTTTCTTTCCGAACACGGTTTTGGGATATGGCCGGATCGGGGGGTATGAGGGGGAGGGGGGTATGGGTGGATCACGATGCCGGCTCAACATCGTGAAGTCTATCAGCCATCGGCGATGTACGATGGCATCATCTATCGGCCCAACCCTAGTTCGGAAGCCTGTGTAATGATGTAGTTTCCTGACATCCTTCGACTGAACAGCGTTTTCTTGACATGTTTCCGTGTTGTTGTTGCTCAGCAATGGCATGGACGTGATGTTGTCTGTGGGTTTGCCAAAAGGAGAGTGGGACTGTGCGCAGTGCTCGGGGTGGTGACTGAAGGCGGTGACTGTATAGTTCTGACGTCAACGTTTTACGGAAGTCAAAACGGCTTGTGAAAAGGCATAGCTACTTTATGCAGACTGTGTGCATTTGTCTGTGGATTGACTGTTTTGAAATTCATATGGTAGTTACATAGCCCTTAGGCCTCAGTTATCATGAAAAAAATGTCAGTTTTGACAATATGGGACCTTTAAAATGTGATTCCGTTTTTTTAATACTATATTAAAGTTGATCATCCATCTGAATAATGCCTACTGCTTATTAATAAAAGTGTAAAATACAGGTGCATCTCAATAAATTAGAATGTCGGGGTAAAGTTCATTTATTTCAGTAATTCAGCTCAAATTGTGAAACTCGTGTATTAAATAAATTCAATGCACACAGACTGAAGTAGTTTAAGTCTTTGGTTCTTTTAATTGTGATGATTTTGGCTCACATTTAACAAAAACCCACCAATTCACTATCTCAACAAATTAGAATATGGTGACATGCCAATCAGCTAATCAACTCAAAACACCTGCAAAGGTTTCCTGAGCCTTCAAAATGGTCTCTCAGTTTGGTTCACTAGGCTACACAATCATGGGGAAGACTGCTGATCTGACAGTTGTCCAGAAGACAATCATTGACACCCTTCACAAGGAGGGTAAGCCACAAACATTCATTGCCAAAGAAGCTTTTGAGTTGAATTACTGAAATAAATGAACTTTTCCACAACATTCTAATTTATTGAGATGCACCTGTATTAATAAAAGTGTTGAACTTGAAGGTCATGTCTCTGTTCTTTATCATTTATGGGCCATAGAACTTGTGTTGCTGTTCAGTTATTTCCGTGGGTACAAAACCCCGGTGGCGTAGTCGGAATTTAGGTGATTGCAGAGTGGCGCTCGGTTACAAATAAAAGAAAAGAGGGAATCACTCGCTGCACTTCATTGAACTGCTTTTGTAGTTTTAATAATCAATTTATTCGTAATGAAGACACTGAAGTGATTTTTACATTTGATTACTTGCTTTTCGCAAATGAATGATTTTGTTTAGACCTAAAATGATAAAGATACTGCATTATTTGTTTCTTTCTAGGCTATTTGTTCTACTGTTTTTTATAATTTTATAATTGATAATAACAAAGATAAAATAAAAAATAGCAATATTGTGATTAGTAATATAGTAATTATTAATAAGAAAAGAACTGGAGGAAAACTTTAATCTTTCTCATAATCAACGTTACTGACTCTATCGACTTCTGTTTGTAGCTTAGTCCTTTTTTGTCCGATTCCAACAAACCATACATCATTGAAGGTCTTTTAATGGAGAATGTGAAAATATAACTAGAATAACTAATTTATCAAATTTGCTCATTGTGACTCGTTTTGTAAGCACAGGTCACATATTATTCTCAGGAGGAAGCACGTGTGGAGGCGGTAAATGACAACAATGCATGCGTGATGTTTCAGATGGTATGGCAAGTGTAAACACATGAATCGGATATGGGTCACAATTGAAAGAACGTGTAAAACAAATCAGAATTGGGCATCAAGACCTGCAGTGTAAACGAAGCCTTAATTTGGTGCACTAGTCAAGGACTTTTACCTTGGCAGTCCCTGTTGAAAAAAAAAACAGCATATGCTGCTTAGGTATGTTTTGAAGCATGGCTGCTGGTTTTAGCTGGTTTAAGCTTGTCCTTAGCTGGTCATGTGCTGGACCAAATGTCCCCACAAGGATAGTAAAACCTGACATTTTTGACATTGTGGGGGTCCCCATGAGGGAAAAAAAAGTATTCAAAATACTAAATGATGTTTATCTAAAAGTGTAACAATGCAAACAGGTTTTCTGTAAGGGGTAGGTTTAGGGGTAGGATTGGGTTAGGGGTTAGATAAAGTGTGAGCACTGCGATTCATTTACTATCTATGTACTTCGCATTAGGCTCGCTTTCTATCACGAAGAACGAGCTGCTGTGTCTTTGTTAAGATCACGCATTGATTTGGCTGAGACTTGAGAGACAGGTCCCCCCCATGCTCTCACCAGATTGGGAGGTTCTCACGCCTGCTTCCGCGCTTCCGTAGTGTGCCCTGGCACTTCTTTGGATCGTGCAGAGGACGCTGCAGCTCTTGCTTCTGTAGTGATAGTGACGTGAAGTGTGGCCAAGTATGGTGACCCACACTCGGAATTAGTGCTCTGCATTTATCCCATCCAAAGTGCACACACACAGCAGTGAACAC
>NW_015547666.1:1195772-1196305 GCF_001515605.1 Sinocyclocheilus anshuiensis | reverse complement strand
AGAGTGCTGTACATTCACTCCCCCCACCTACAATCCCTGCCGGTACGAGACTCGAACCCGCAACCTTTGGGTTACGAGTCCGACTCTCTAACCATTAGGCCAGGACTTCCCCTGTAGAGATGGATATTGAAAGTGCCGCCTCCGAGCGCTCCTCCCACGATTATAAAACATATGAGGAGTTACTTGAGGTGGTAACTTATGCAGTGGCAAGATTAAAGCTGGATCGGCGAGGAGTAAGAGACCCCCAGACACTCCAACCTAGATGACAGGTTTTCTGTCAGGTGGTGAGGGGGAGGGACATCAGCAATGGTCTCTCCCCTTCTTTGGTGACCTCGTTCATGGAGTAAGTCACATTCCTCCTGTGTTTTTGTGCCCTCAACATCGAATTTTTCGACTATCGTGGATTCAAAGGCACAGGGCTAAATGATGATGCCCCAGGTGGAAGAGACACTAGTGGACTATCTCTCCTCTGGAGGTGCAACATCACTCGAAAAGTCAACGCTCCCTACCAAGCCATGTAGAGCAAAATCTAC
>NW_015547666.1:1190014-1195728 GCF_001515605.1 Sinocyclocheilus anshuiensis | reverse complement strand
CTTGTAGGGAAAGTGTTTCAGGCAGCAGGTTAGGCTGGTGCTGCCCTGCACACCATGGTGGTTCTGGTGGCATATCAAGCTGACCTTCTTAAAGAGCAGGTCCTATGGTTTTTTTAAAGTGTCCTAATATTGTGTTGGAGTCCCCTACAACATGTTTAAATGCATCTAAGGTCAGAAAACATTGTAATTTTTCCAATATATACATTTATACATAGAGTCATTTGTCAATGATTTCAAACCAATTCGTTCATAGCAGTTCTGAGCGTAAGGTCTGTAAACCCCTCCCTTCCATAAGCCCACTCTGCTCTGATTGGTCAGCTGGCCAAGCCTGTTGTGATTGGCACAGAGAGGAGTACTTGAGCAAGTTAGCGAGCACTACCATCTGTGTTGCCAAGACCGCGGTTGTTTTTTATGTTGCAGGTTGAAGCGACCCCAATAACGTCATATTTAGCCCCTGGAATGTGAATTTACCAAGGGAACCCCGACAAAAAGTGTGTATTTTACACCCCCGATTTTTAACAGGGGACCCCCCTCAAAATGTGATTGGACTAGTTTTGAGTAGCAATCGGGTGGGTTTAGTTGTGACAACCTGGCAAACTTAGCATGCACCTTTACATAAAACAATAATATAGTGCTCCAATCCGTTCTTAAAATAATGACATAAAAATATTTTGTTTAACACTTATGCAAGCGAATCGTTCCCACAGCTAAAGTTTAGCTGTTAAGCTGTAAACACTTAACAAAACAATAATGGTGGATACGTTAGCCGAGTGCTAACGAGACTAACTAATGAAACAATACAGTTTGTAAACCAAAATATATCTACCGTAATGTCTGAAAAATGACAGACAAAATACGCTTTGTGTCTTAACCTTTAATTAGAACGCAGAACAGCTGTATCACAGGTGCACCAGCCCAACTAACTCGCTCATCTCTCTCTAAGTTACCGGTGTTACAATATATTCAGTTCCTGAAATATTTGGTTCCACTGAGTGGCGCTTGCTGAAAATTCATCAGGATACCCCATCGTGGGCGGGGCCTTCAAGTACAGGTGAGTGGAACAGAAATTATTAGCGTGAGCGTTTTGTCTTATGGATTATTTCAAGCAGGTAATAAAGTTGAACGAAGTTGAGTAGCTTAAACTACTCCTATGACTGTTCACATTTTGTAAATAATTAATCGTTTCTGTTACATGTGTTTCTGAGTACTCTGTTTACCTGAACGATTACAAAACTGATCACTATTTAGGTAGTGTTGGAAGACAATTACAATAAAGGCATATTTCTCAGAATTTCTCCCAGATTACTTGTTGACATTCTATGACAGTAGAACAGTACGTTTCTCATGAATGGCTGAGATTAAGCTTCTGAAATGTGTATGATTTCATGTTTAAATATTTACAAATATATTATTTTGTTTTTATTCTGTCTCCCAAAGTTGTCTGTATATTATATAAAATTGCCTTTAAATTACAGGCTAATAGCTCAAGACCACACAAGAACTTGGAATTGCATGTTTGCTTCCTTGAATGTTGCTCAACTGAACATTTTGATACAAAACCCTCATACTTTATCAAAGGTTATCATAAATGTTAAGCTTCAGTTGCATTAACTGTTGTATTCTGTAGCAAAGCTTTTGAATGTTGGTAAAAATTAAGTGATAATAATGACTAACCATTTATCATTAAAAATAGGCCTACCTCTTATTAGTTTAGTAAGAATGTAATCATTCTTATGGAATATTTTTTGTAAACAATTGAACTCTGTAAGAATCTATAGTCTGTCTCCCGACCCAGAATCCAATCCACAATATATGTTTGATCATGCTCATTTCCCAAAATGGCTTAATTATTATAGAGATGATGAAAGTCAACCGTTATGTTGTTTCTAGACCATTTGGGATGATCACATGCTGAGCAAATGGTGACCAATTGTAGAATGGGAATGGGTGTGGGACACCGAGAACCACCTCAGACAAAGGGGTGTCAGAACTTAATCAACATACAGACCACAGTTGTAACGACAAGAGCAACTTAATTTACATTAATGGTAGTAAACTGGAAATGTATAAAAGGGTTGAGCCTAGGATGTTCTGAGTTCATTCCGACTCCGTTGAACCCAAGGTGCACCATGTACTTTGTCGCTGCCATAAACATTTTCATCAAGATCTTCGACGTCCTCATCACTATTTCTCACAACACAAAAACAACACTGGTCTACAAGGTACAGGAAAATGTATAGTTCACAAAAATGAAGGAAATGTATACTTATAAATACATATTTTAATAAATATTTTATTAGTCTTGCTGTAGTAATTTGGTCCTTGATCCCATCATTTTTCTTGACTAACATTCTCATTCTGGACTTTTTGACACAGAGCTGCCCACCGCACCATAAACCCACCAGCTCATTAGAGCTATTTTTAACACTACTTACTAACATACAAAATATAACACAATACAGAAATAAAAATGCCTTTTTAAAAAAAAGTATTATCATTAACATTAATCTATCATGCTTTATTTGCATTATAATTTGACTTTCCTGGTGCATATGACAGATTCTAAATAATATTTTTGCACATCTCTTTTACATAGAGGGACAGTTTAATATATTTCTCAGAATTTCTCCCAGATTACTTGTTGACATTCTATGACAGTAGAACAGTACGTTTCTCATGAATGGCTGAGATTAAGCTTCTGAAATGTGTATGATTTCATGTTTAAATATTTACAAATATATTATTTTGTTTTTATTCTGTCTCCCAAAGTTGTCTGTATATTATATAAAATTGCCTTTAAATTACAGGCTAATAGCTCAAGACCACACAAGAACTTGGAATTGCATGTTTGCTTCCTTGAATGTTGCTCAACTGAACATTTTGATACAAAACCCTCATACTTTATCAAAGGTTATCATAAATGTTAAGCTTCAGTTGCATTAACTGTTGTATTCTGTAGCAAAGCTTTTGAATGTTGGTAAAAATTAAGTGATAATAATGACTAACCATTTATCATTAAAAATAGGCCTACCTCTTATTAGTTTAGTAAGAATGTAATCATTCTTATGGAATATTTTTTGTAAACAATTGAACTCTGTAAGAATCTATAGTCTGTCTCCCGACCCAGAATCCAATCCACAATATATGTTTGATCATGCTCATTTCCCAAAATGGCTTAATTATTATAGAGATGATGAAAGTCAACCGTTATGTTGTTTCTAGACCATTTGGGATGATCACATGCTGAGCAAATGGTGACCAATTGTAGAATGGGAATGGGTGTGGGACACCGAGAACCACCTCAGACAAAGGGGTGTCAGAACTTAATCAACATACAGACCACAGTTGTAACGACAAGAGCAACTTAATTTACATTAATGGTAGTAAACTGGAAATGTATAAAAGGGTTGAGCCTAGGATGTTCTGAGTTCATTCCGACTCCGTTGAACCCAAGGTGCACCATGTACTTTGTCGCTGCCATAAACATTTTCATCAAGATCTTCGACGTCCTCATCACTATTTCTCACAACACAAAAACAACACTGGTCTACAAGGTACAGGAAAATGTATAGTTCACAAAAATGAAGGAAATGTATACTTATAAATACATATTTTAATAAATATTTTATTAGTCTTGCTGTAGTAATTTGGTCCTTGATCCCATCATTTTTCTTGACCAACATTCTCATTCTGGACTTTTTGACACAGAGCTGCCCACCGCACCATAAACCCACCAGCTCATTAGAGCTATTTTTAACACTACTTACTAACATACAAAATATAACACAATACAGAAATAAAAATGCCTTTTTAAAAAAAAGTATTATCATTAACATTAATGAATGACTGTCATGCTTCTTTACATTACAATCTTTCTTTCCTGGTGCATATGGCAAATCCTAAATAATATATATTTTTTTATCTCTTTTACATAGAGGGACAGTTTAATATCACTAAAGTTAAATGCCTACCATAATATCAGACCATACTCTGCTCTGCTCTAGAAGACTTGGAATGTAGTGCAGAATGTGGACTGTTTTTATTGTGCCTTTACATTGCTTGACATCTCCTGTATTCTATATTAATTTAAAGAATAGAGTTCCGATTGTTGAAACGAGCATAAAAAAATTATGTTGGTGAAAAATACAGTAAACAGTAATATGTGAAATATATAAAGTTAGAACAGCTGTTTTATATGAAAATATACAGCAGGGTTTCTACAGACATGAACAAGTAAAATTTAAGACCTTTTTAATACCACCTTATATGAAATTTAAGATTTAAGTGACAATAAAGATATACTTATTACATTAATTATTTATATATATATAAAAAAAAAATGCTGCTCTTTAACTTTGTATTCAACAAATAATCCTGAAAAGGTTAAAAGTATCACAGTTTCCACAAAAATACTAAGAAGCAAAAACAGTTTTCAGTATTTATAATAAAAAGAACCATTATTAATAATTGATCATAAATAATAATTGATAATAATTAAGGAGCAAATCAGCATATTAGAATGAAGGAGCATGTGGCATGTGACACTAAAGACTGGAGTAATGATGCTGAAAGATTTGCTCAAGAAACATTTCTGATTATTATCAATGTTGAAAACAGTTGTGCTGCTTCATATTTTTTTGGGAAATGTGATACATTACCATTCAGTCAAGAGTAAGATATAAAAAAAAAAAATATATAGTTTAACAAAGTTGCATTAAATTGATTTAAGTGACAATAAAGATATACTTATTACATTAATTATTTATATATATATAAAAAAAAAATGCTGCTCTTTAACTTTGTATTCAACAAATAATCCTGAAAAGGTTAAAGTATCACAGTTTCCACAAAAATATTAAGAAGCAAAGACAGTTTTCAGTATTTATAATAAAAAGAACCATTATTAATAATTGATCATAAATAATAATTGATAATAATTAAGGAGCAAATCAGCATATTAGAATGATTTCTGAAGGAGCATGTGACACTAAAGACTGGAGTAATGATGCTGAAAATTCAGCTTTGATCACAGAAATAAATTACAATTAAACATTAAAAAATTTATATTAAAATATTTTACAAATTTTATATTAAAAAATTGCCTATATAACTTTCCTAATCACGGCACTTGAACGTGAAAGTCTTCAGATTTGCAATGTTCCATCTAGAGTTTGAGAATTATATGTTTACAGTTTTTTTAAAACATTTTCTTAGACACGTGAAATTACGGAAGAAATATTACGATATACAAACATTCACTGTTATCATGTCTGCTGAAAACTGCTATGTTAATGTTTATCTAGGCTACATTGTGACGAATGACGTAAATGGCATTAAAATCTGAGAAATTCGATACAGCCAGTAGTAGTTTGCATCCCTGAAAATTAATGTCTGTCGTTTAACTTTTTTTTTTCGTAAACAGTTGGCAAATATTGCTGAATTGTCTCGTCATGTTTAGCTGCTTATCTTACGTCAGCTCACATTCAAGTTGCGCGAAGCTCAGCTTCTGTGAACAGTAAATCCCACCTTCTTCAATTTGATTGGCTATTTCAAACATTTTGACATTGACGAGCGCTTTTGAGCCGCTGCACTGAGCCAGAGCGGCTAAATTAATAAGAATGTTTGACTCAAGTGGGCTGCGTGGGCCATTTGTCTGGGCCGATGGAGGGATATAGGTTACGTACATTTACTATAATTAATTATATATATATATA
>NW_015547666.1:1189134-1189998 GCF_001515605.1 Sinocyclocheilus anshuiensis | reverse complement strand
CGAGGAACCAGGGTTACATATGTAACCTGAGACGTTCCTCTTCAGGAACTCGAGCTGCGTCGGAAAACACTAGGGGAACGAGAATGCCCACGCCGCCAGACTTCCAAATCTCTGCCTAGTGTGGAAGACTGCACAGCCAGGGTGAGAGAAGTAGGCGGGGCCTGCCATCCCAAAGGCCAACTTCTGGAGGAGTGAATCTTGACCCCCAAAGGAGAGGGGAGATCAGAGGACTCGAGGCTATAGAATAGCATCCTGATCCACCACTTAGCATAAGCTTCTCTGGCCGGAGGCCTTGGCCTCAGCGCACCGCAGAGGAAACGTGTAAGAAGAGGGTGTCTTCCCACTGAATGGCCACCGAGAGGGGCGTGGTGGGCCGCAATGTCTGCCACGAAGCCCTCTAGGGTGGAGTGGGTCAACCCCGCGGATAAACAGGCCTGCAGGAACTCCAGAACTGTACCAAATGGGCAGTTAGCTCATAGAGGGAGCTCTGGATGAAGGATAGTCTCAATATCATATGAGTCGCAACAGGTCCACCTGAGCCTGGCCAAACACTCTCCATATCTGCTTCACCACCTCGGGGTGTACAGCACCACCATGTACAGCAGGCCAAGAGTTATCACGTTAGACGCAGCTGTCATCAGCCCAAGCAGTCTGGAACTGCTTTACAGTGAGTGACCGGCCTTCTCTTACTCTCACGACTGAGGTGAGGATCGACTCGATCCGAGCAGGAGACATACATGCCTGCATCATGGTCGAATCCCACACCACGCCCAGATAAGTGGTTCTCTGTACTAGAGAAAGCACACTTTTCTTGGCGTTAAGTCTTAACCCCAGCTCTTTCGTGTGAGCGAGAATGACATCTTG
>NW_015547666.1:1188007-1189075 GCF_001515605.1 Sinocyclocheilus anshuiensis | reverse complement strand
GGTTTCCCCTCGGGGAGAACCCCTTGGTCTTATGCCACCACTGTAGGGGTCTCATGTACAGCAGACCAAGAGTTATCACGTTGGACACAGCTGCCATCAGACCCAGCAGTCTGGAACTGCTTGACACTGGGTGACCGGCCTTCTCTTACTCTCGCGACTGTGGTGAGGATCGACTCGATCCGAGCAGGAGATATATGTGCCTGCATCGTGTTCAAATCCAACACCACGCCCAGGTAAGTGGTTCTCTGTACTGGAGAAAGCACACTTTTCTTGGCATTACGTCTTAACCCCAGCTCTTTCGTGTGAGCGTGAACGACATCTCGATGTCGAACCGCCATCCGCTCAGACTGAGCTAATATCAACCAATCCTCGATGTGGTTGAGTCATGAAAGTGTGGGGTGAGAGTACAAGGCCTAAGGAAGAACCAGTATTGGTAGGCTTTTGCCCCCAAAAGCAAACCTCAGGAACTTCCTATGATGAGGAAGCATGGAGATATGTGCATCTTTTAGATCGATCATGACACACCAGTCCTCGGACTTGGTCTGAGACACGACCTGTTTGAGTGCGAGCGTGCTGAACTTCAGTCCCCTGACTGAGCGGTTAAAAAAACGCAGATCTAAAATAGGACGCAACCCTTCATCCTTCCTCGGAACGTTGAAGTACCGACTGTAGGACCCGGACTCTGCTACGTGAGCAGGGACCACTTCGATGGCCTCTGTCCTCAGAGAGTGTCTACTTCTGTTCCATTACCAGAGCCTGCTCGGGGCCCACCAGGGTGGGAAAGGCCCCGTTGAATTGAGGCGGAGGAGAACCGAACTGGATTCGGTGCCCTCTCACTACAGTGTGCAGGACCCACTGAGACACGTTTGGCAGTAGTTTTCACGCTGTCAAATAGTCTACTAAGGGAATCTATCTCTCGAGACTGACCTCTGGTGTAACCAGAGTGGCTAGCTCAGTGCCTTGAAGCAGCGGACCTGCAGGGGACGACCGTACTAGCTGCTCTAGAGACCTCCGTGGAGGACGCGAGCCTCTTAGTACCGCTACGTTTCCGGGCGGTAACTGAGAGAA
>NW_015547666.1:1178137-1179178 GCF_001515605.1 Sinocyclocheilus anshuiensis | reverse complement strand
GGCTCTTTCTACAGTACGCAGGACCCATTGAGATACATTTGGCAGTAGCTTCCACGCTGCTAAATAATCTACTAAGGGAATCAGTCTCTCGAGACTGATCTCTGGTGTGCCCAGAACGGCCGAACTAGCTGCTCTTGATACCTCCGTAGAGGTAGCAAGCCCCTTAGTACCGCTACGTTTCCGGGCGGTAACTGAGAGAAGAGCTCGCACTGAGGGGAGACGGGCACCGTGTAATGCGGTGTGAGCCTCTCTTCCCCAGAGGGGCCTGCCCTCCGAGGTCCTGAACCACAGCATCAGGACTCCCATAGCTGAAGTCTCCTACTGATAATGACGGCCCTCAGACCCACGTCGTCTGCTAGGAAGACTAGACCACAGCCTGCTTGGGGCAGGACCCAATGAAGCACACTTGGCAGGGGCTCCCACACCGCCAGGTGGCCTCCTAAGGGAACCAATCTCGCGAGACTGGCCTGTGGCGCGCCTAGAGCAACTAGCTCAGTGCCTTGAAACAGCGGATCAGGACATTTACGATGAAGACTATCCAGCGAGAATGACGGTCCGTAGACCCGCCTTCTGCTAGAAGCCTTCGGCCCGGGTGCGCCACACTGACTCTAGACTCTGCGGAGTACGAGAAGAGAGGTAAACTCGTGCTCTCACTTGAGAAAATTTATTTTATTTTTATTTTTTTATCCCAAGTGCCCCTGTATATCTAACTTCTCATAGTCAGATAAATACTTCATTTTATTCCTCAGAATTAAATGCAGTCAAACAACCAGACGAGTAAATACGGTCTGGTGTAGTAAGATTCACATCAAAAACCGAAATGATGTAATATATGCGTTGCCTCGGCAGCGTGCGAGCCACTCAGTCACACAAACAACATCAATCTCCTCAGACAAAGAGGGCCGCAGCACTCACTCAAAGGGGGAAGAACCGCAGCGCGGGCTTCCAAGCCCCGAGAACGAGCTCTAGATCTAGCGAACACGGGTGGAGATAGGAAGAGCCGTCTCCAACCCGTCTGCTAGATCATGTGCGATCTCCGCG
>NW_015547666.1:1170765-1178105 GCF_001515605.1 Sinocyclocheilus anshuiensis | reverse complement strand
CGATCTCAGTCGCCGCCGTGCCTCAGCAGCAGCGGGACCGCAATCGCAAGATCACAGGTACGGACACACTCCTCAGAGCGTGCCCGGTGAGAGTGGAGCGCTTAACAGCGGAAAAAGCACAATCCGCCCCCCGCAAGCCGACTGCGCGAGCTCCGCTCCCTATTAATGCAGCTATATTATAATATGCTTGTGTAACTGATGCTTGTGCAACTGGCGAGCTCTTTGACGCCCTCCATATCAATCTCCTCGGAGAAAGACAGGCGGAGCATCGCACCCTCTCCCCGGTGGGAAGGACCTCAGCGCGGGCTTCCGAAACCCCGAGAGCGGGCGCAGGATCTGGTGATTAGGAAGCAGGTCCATACGCGAAACCCACGAGCACAGCCGCCGCTCCGCCTAACGCTAGTGAAGGCTCCCTCCTCAAAGAGAGCCCTCTGAGAGCGAAGCAAGGCAGTAACAACTGTGCTTCGCTCCCAAGCAAACCACGCACAGGCTGTGTGTATCCCCACTCGTGATATAACGTGGCTTTTTGCAGGGAGGAACACACAACCTACAACGTGGCTTGCTCTTGCCCTTGAAATGCTTTGTCTTTGCATGAGCTTAGACATATCTGGAGCTTATAGACTTTCACAATTGACAGACAACAATAAATATGACTGACACACACAGAGCGCTTTGCTGAATGACAGAAAGCTGACGCTGGCTCCGCCGCACGTGCTTTTATAGCTTCCTGGTCATGACGTCACCCACCCGTGACGTCCCGCTCAGCTATTGGACTGATTTCACATGTTATTCAGAGCATGGTCACAGAAGGCGTTCCCCTAGCGTTTTCCGATGCAGCTTGAGTTCCTGAAGAGGAACTCCCGGTGCTCCAGATGGCCAGTCCGCCACTGTTGTATATTGAGTTGCGGACAATGTTAAATCCATTTACGAGATACATATCTAAGGAAAAATGCATTGTTGGTCAGTGCCACCTAGCGTGCAGGCGTGAATTAGCAGAAGGCGAACAATCATTTCGCGTTCGGTGTGAAAGCACCATTCGTCGGCGATTCGCCTCGCTTTTTCGCATCGCGCTCAGTGTGGAAAGGCCTTAAATAGTATTTATGATAGTTAGATAACTTTAGATATATCACATTATATTATTAATGAGGTTAGAAAAGGGAAATATAACTACAGCAAAAAATGCAAATAATATTAAAACTACTTATTGGACTAATATAAGTATAAGATTACTTAAACTAAGTATAGCATTACTTTAGTTGACACCAGTGCATTTTTGTGTTCACTTATGACAATGATGACGTGAATGGATGAGCTGTAATTTGTTTAGAGGTTAGATATAAATACAATTGAAATAATTGTCTTAATTTGGCTTAACTTCGTTCAACTTTATTAACTGCTTGAAATAATCCATAAGACAAAACGCGATCTGAGGCGCTCACGCTAATAATTTATGTTGCACTCGCCTGTACTTGAAGGCCCCACCCACGATGGGGTATCCTGATGAATATTCACGCAAGTGCCACCCAGTGGAACCAAATATTTCAGGAACTGAATATATTGTAACACCGGGTCTTTTACTCCCTGCATTAACCCTATAACCAGGGGCGGCGTAAATTTCGTCTAACAGTAGGGGGGGACAATAAACATAAAATATCTCAAGAGCAATTTTTGAAGGGGACACAAATAATACAGCTAAAATTGTACTTGTAAGGATATGTATACACAGAGGAAAGCCTTACTATTAGCGTAGCAGGGAGACCGTGCCAAATTAGACAACTTCAAGCTGTTGTGGTCACACCGCGTTAGCGGTCGTGTCCATTTTAGACATCTGTCACAGTGTTGCCAAATCCATGGTTTTCCCGTGGAATTAGGCTACTTTATCACTGTTGCCGCGCGTTGTTTTTCATGTCCGCGGATTGAAGCATCCCCAATAACGTGTATTTTAGCCCCCTGAATGCAATTTTTACCGGGGGCCCCTCGAAACATGGTTAGTTTGTGCTAGTTGTGGGCTGCTTTTTTAGTAGCAATTGGGCAGGTTTTGTTGTGAAAACAAATGCCGCCAAAAGGCTGATAACATCGACTGGTGAGTAAGTAAAGGTCACCTATATTAGTCGAAATAAACCTTAGTTAAACCGAGAAACATGTTTGTACGTTCTGCTGCCCTTTAATGCAAGTTAGCTCCTCTGGCGAGTTGTTAACCTTAACAGCGAATTAACGTGAAATACTGAGGTAAACAGGTTTAAACAGTATTTTCTAGTACTTCTTTTGTTTGTTATTTTCAGATTTCTAGTCTGGATGTAGTCTGCAACGTCGGAGGAGTATTTTGGATCCTCTTCTGGTGAATGCCATAGTATCGATGATAACATCAACTGGTAAGTTAATAATGTCAGTTAGCCGAAGTTTACTAACTTAGTTGAACAAAGAGAAGCATAGTAAGTTATCTTCTCTATTCTGCCTCTTTATCGCAAGTAAGGTAATTCTCTTCAAATGCTATTTAAGTCAGAAAGTGTGTACCAATGTTGTACGTAACTTAGAGACGGTCCCTAAATTCAGTGACAGACGTAATGTTAACGTAAAACAGCGAGCTAACAACCTACTGAGGAAAACTGAGTTAAGAAACACCACTGTTAAGAACATCTTTTGTATTTTATTTTCAAATTTGTGGTCATGTCGTCTGCATCGGAGGTGTGTTTGCCGTTGTAGCGGTGCTAACAACGGGTGAGCTTCCATCAACTTAACTAACGTTAACGTTACTAAATTAGCCAAATTATCCTCTAGCTTAGCGTGACCATACGTGCCATTTTCCCAGGACGCGTCCTGACCAGGATTTCTATATTGCCTAAAATATCTAGGTTTTGGCTTTGTTTGCGTGTGCAGACCGATCGGTGTATGACATCAAAATACCATACAGACGGTTCCTTATGCTTTCAAAATGCTCTCAAGGTACATTTGCTGTTCTCCACTAACTCACAGAACAGGTTGACGTTTTAAAGAGAGGAACATGCTAGCACATGTTGAATAAACATGAGCACTGCACGTTTCAAAATAGAAACCACTCTGATAAAGCAGCGTTTGTGAGTGGAGCGCTGCTTTGTGTACAGCTGTTACCGGGGAAACCCTGATCTCTATCACTCCAACAGCGCCTCCTGCTGGCAGATAATTAATTTGCATATAGCCTAAATGCCGCACTCAGAAAACTATTATTATTATTATTATTATTGTTGTTATTATTATGTTGAAAACAGCCGAGTAGAATTCTTTCAGGTTTCTTTGATAAATAGAAAGTTCAGAAGAACAGCATTTATCTGAAATAGAAATCTACCCGCCCCCCCCAAAAAAAAGAACAACTATACTGACTCCAAGCTTTTGAATGGTATAGTGTATAATGTTACAAAAGCTTTTTATTTCAGATAAATGCTGATCTTTGGATCTTACTATTCATCAAAGAATCCTGAAAAATACTCAACTGTTTTAAATACTGAAAATAATAGCATAAAATGTTTATCAGCATATTAGAATGATTTCTGAAGGATTATGTGACACTGAAGACTGGAGTAATGATGCTGAAAATTCAGCTTTGATCACAGAAATAAATATTCATAAACATATATTCAAATAGAAAGCAGTTATTTTAAGTAATAAAATATCACAATATTTACTGCTTTTGCTGTATTTTGGATCAAATAAATGCAGGCTTGATGAGCAGAAGAGACTTTAAAAACATTAAAAATATTACTGTTCAAAAACTTTTGACTGGTAGTGTACTTGCTAATTTTTGCTTTTCAGTTTGTGTATGTTTTGCCATGATACAAAGTCCCCGGGGGACTGTGGTGATGCCCTTTTTTAAGCTAGTGCATCAGAGAGGACAAGATTTGTAATTTGTACTTTTAAAAATAAAATGTTCAACAATTAAAAATAATATTATCAGAACTAAAGCTCATGAGTTATTGGGATTTTTGGGGGGGGA
Source organism: Sinocyclocheilus anshuiensis (assembly GCF_001515605.1). Classification (NCBI taxonomy): domain Eukaryota; kingdom Metazoa; phylum Chordata; class Actinopteri; order Cypriniformes; family Cyprinidae; genus Sinocyclocheilus; species Sinocyclocheilus anshuiensis. Next base: position 1,174,138 of record NW_015547666.1, on the reverse strand, counting down.
GCTGGGATGGTAAAAATCATGGTTTACAGTGCAGTACCACAATTGGATTGTTTTTTACAGGTAAACATTTTTTTTTACTAAATGAAAATAAATGAAATGACTATGAAATGACTAAATGAAAATACGGTAATAATACTGTAAATAAAATACATTAAAGACATTATTGTACTGTAAATGCAATTACAGTAATAATACTGTAAACATTTTTACAGTAACTTACTGGCATCCAGCTGCCAGTAAGTTACTGTCAAATTTACAGCAACCTATTTACATTGTTGCTAACATAGGGACTCATTGAAAAATACATTGGCATCATCTGTATTAAAGAGAAAATAATCACTTTATCCGATGTTTAAGTGAATAAAATAGCCTTGACAGCTTTACTTACTGGAGTTCCACAGCTATTGGCTTTGTTCTCTCTCACGGTGTCTCACCGGACTCGTGTGTGTGTAGGTGATGTAAAAGAGGAAAGCAGGCATTTGGACCAAAGCACTGTGAGGCAAGGGAGGGGAGACTTAAAATGTTTCTAAACTTAAAACGCATTTTGCAGCTTGTAGCTTACAACACACAGAGTCAGAGGTGCAGATTGTGATTTGCCTTTTGTCTTGACTGATACAATGGGTTTACAATCTCATATATTGGCGGGGTCTCAGCCAGAAGATATCATCCAAGCCGTATTTGGACATATGAAGGAAAACTCCAAAGTAATAAACCACATTCATTTAAATATTAAACATGCAATCAGTCAATCAGTATGTCTTCAAAAAGGATTTATATTTGTGCAATACATATGATATTTTCACATATTTTCTGTCTCTATTTTAAATCTTGGTTCAACCCAGAGGAGCCACTTAGTCACACAAGTGAAGATTACATCAGTGACCCTTCACTGTCTGATCAGGCTTTCTGCCTGGTTTACACTGTGGACGCAACTTCAATCCATATCACAGATGACCAACTTATTGACAAATTGAGGATAATCCGCCAAAGCATCAGTGATATAAGTGAGACTGGTCTATGAATTATGGTTATTGTTTTTTATATTTGGAGATTAAGGAGTGTTGCTGTTGCTGTTGCTATAACCTACACCAGTACAGTGGTGGGATGTAACAGTAACACTAATTTTCTAAAGTGTATGCATTAATTTATTGTGCTAATTGCATAAATGTGCTTCTTCAAAATAACAGTTATTCCCCCAAAAACAACTCTGGCAAACTGTTCCTTAAATATCCATCAGATAAGACACAAAACTGTGTTTAGCATCCTAACCTATCTAAGCATTCATATATAAGGTCCTTCAGTATTATCAGCAGTTTTCGCATTGCTCAATAGCTAATTAAATGGCGAATTCGGCAGGCAAAACACCATCATCACTAGGAATCGGGAATTTAGAGAAGTGGAATTCGTTTCCCCAATGGTCTCACCTCTGATGCATTCAAGTTCGTTAACTTGAACACTTGAATTCACCGTACTGATCATAAGCTGCCTGATTCGGAAGTGACTGAGTTAGCATTACTTCACGCATCACTACATTATTGACATGGACTCCACGAGTTATGTGACTGACTCAAGAACAAGTTCAGATGGGAACTTCATCCCCAAGAAGGATATCAAGAGATCAAGCATCCACTTCACAGCTGCTATGTTTCACTCTCTCGAACATCTTCACAAGCTAAGTTCCATTTAATGCTCTCAGGTTATCTGCAACATGCGTCTTGCTAAGGCTATCCATGTTGCTTAGGCTCATTTAGTTGTTTTCAGTTAAGTGCTAGTTTATGCGAATGTGCGGTACTTATCTGTTGTCATTGGCAACACGCTTTAGCTGCAATATGCTGCGCTTAACGGGGTCTAATGTCATTTCATGCATTCTGAGTTATTTACACTGTTAAGAGTTGGATATTTATGCACGCGCACGCACTCAGTGACCCAAGCGAGAGCAAGAGCGCGCCACTTAACGCGTTTCTTTCATGGTTACGGAAGTCATCGGCAGCACTACAGTTACTTGCTCGAGAAGACTAGGTTGTTCGAGAGGAACTACACTAGCCTGCCTCCAGCTGGAGAGAGTGGCCGCTTGCAGTCGGGGCGGAATTAAAAGCGGAGACGTCAAATCGGACACTTCTTCTCCTGGTAATGACGTTCTCGCAGTGTTTGCATACTCTATCACAGATTAAGTGAATTATATGCAATATTTGTTAAATACACAGATGTTTCAGAAACGTTTTAATAAAGCAACAGAAACACTTTTATATACTGCTTAATACAGCGCCATCTGTTCATGAATAAGTTCAACATTAACATATGCTATTTAAATAACGTTACCAATAAAGTGGGGGTATATGCTTTTACTCAATATAACTGCGCCTACACTAAAAATGCTTTTACTGTTATAAAAACACAAGAGTTGTGAGCATTATTGGAATTGAATTGTTAGAATAAGCACGCAACACACATCGTGCTTATCACAGAATCTAACCAACGAGAATAAAGTGTGTCATATCAAGGCTTTCGCAGAGACTAGGCGGCTGGTCTCGTTTTGCTCTCGCGGTACTTTGATGGCACATGTGATCGTAAGGCAGCTGCAGCGCCGAACAAAGTCGGACAAATTTTCTAGTGATGTTACGTTCTGTGCCGAGGCTTCGGAGCGTGTTTCGAGAAATCCCGGCAGGTTTCAGTGAAGCACGTATCGAGGCTTGTATCGCATCTCAGGGTAAGTCAACTCAGAGTTCAAGTTTTAACTCAGAGTTTGTTGAACCTCCTTTCTGGAATACACCCATGGTCTCGTTTTGCTCTCGCGGTACTTTGATGGCACATGTGATCGTAAGGCGGCTGCAGCGCCGATCAAATTCGGACAATTTTTCTAACCAGAATGCATTGCTTTTGACAGGCGGCAGCTGATCTTTGCGGTGCCACATGAAGTCGAACAAGCCTAATGTCTCTGAAGATGTGTGTTTTTGGATGCGAGGAAAAGATAACCTTATTCAGTGTATGTGAACAGTGGATCCAATTTGTTTTTCCAGGGCAGCAACGGAGTTTCTCAAGCGCGTTTGTTTGTTCCTGTCATTTTGGTGATGAATGTTTTATAACAAGGTGCATTCTGACACTGGATTTGCACATCGTTTGATACTGAAAGACGGAGCAGTCCCAGCGATAAAAGATCCCGGTCATGACTAGGAACTGCTGTAAAACTGCATCAATGTCTATGTTCGTTGCCAATCACCCCGTAAGTCCTCGTGACTCTTCAGCTCCACCCACATCAAGATTAACATGAGATTGGCCGAAACTGTGTGTGTTATGTCCCCTTTAACCTAGACAAGTCGACTTTATTTTTATAGCACTACAGCACAGATTTAATCAGCAGGAAATAACGACCATG
>NW_015547666.1:1166781-1170128 GCF_001515605.1 Sinocyclocheilus anshuiensis | reverse complement strand
TCTTTCCCGAAGAGCCCAGCGTTAAGGGATGCAGTTTGTTTCTCCGGGGCAGAAACTGAGTTGTGCAAATGCATTTCGGTGACGAATGTTTTATTAACAAATTAAATAAAATTGAAGTCAAAGTTTTTGTTCCTGTTTTATTCATGTCGATGTCTCAAAGCTTGCAGACGATTGCTTTGGCATGCTAGTGGCTCTTTAGCTCCGCCCAAGACATGCTCCAGGAGCTCGGCTGTTTTCGGAGAGAATCGTAAAGCTGTATCTTTCTTTTATAAATCTGATAAAACTTAAGACTCTTCAGAGATGTGAATGATGCAATACTACACTATAGGTACTCAAGATTAACATGAGATTGGCCGAAACTGTGTGTGTTATGTCCCCTTTTACCTAGTCAAGTCTCCTTTATTTTATCTGTGCACTACAGCACAGAATTAAGCAGCAGGAAATAACGACCATGGTGCAAAGGGAATCATTTCTGCTGCGGCGCAGCTCCAAGAGAAAATGGTAAATGGTCGTTGTTCAGTTGAAGTCGTCTGCATCCAAGGGCCTGGGCTGCTGACATGCTGCCTCGCCGCCTGTCGGCCAGTGGCTTCGCAGGCGGTGTTTGTTCATGAAGGTAACTCATGAAACTGATATCGGACATGCTTCTGAGGCAGCTTAACGGTTCAGTGATCTACAACAGTGAATATTCAATGATTTATTTGATCAACCATCATGGGATGGAACACACAGGATTGTGGGTATCAAGGCAGCGAAGGAGATCTATTCTGCCTTTAAATATCTGCCAGATGAGGTATCTCAGGAGGCAGGAAGTGAAGCTAATTTTGGATTCGACGTGTCTCGATGCCTTCCTACCTTGAAATGTGTCCTCCAAAGGCAGCATTTTCCAGTTTCGGATGCAGCCGTCAGTTCAGCATTGATTCTGTCCCCATATCAGACACGCTTGTTCTGTCTAGTTGTATTGGAAACATGTTCTTAAGTTATAGTTGCATTGTCTGGAACACGTGGTTGTTATTGGAACATGCTTGTTCTAAAAGCTGTAGTCGTAATCAGAACATGCTTGTTCTTAAGTTATCTAGTCGTATTGGGAATATGCTTGTTCTTAAGCTTCCTGGTCATTATTGGGAACATGATTGTTCTTAAGCTGTCTAGTCGTATGGGTATATGCTTGTTCTTAATTAAGCTACCTGGTCATTACTGGGAACATGCTTGTTCTTAAGTTATATCTGTATTGTTGGGAACATGCTTGTTCCAGAGCAATCTGGTCGGTAAAGCTGTATCTGAATTGGAAACATGTTTTTCTTAAGTCTATCTGGTGTTATTGAGAATATGTTACTTAACATTTTAAGGTATTGACAACATATTCATTAGGTCATCTGTTAAAAGCAACACGATTGTTGCTACAGGTTATGTGGGTTTTGGCAACATATTTGATTGGTCATTGGTTAAGAGCAACATGCTTGTTGCTTAAGAGTTTGAGATTTTGCTATCAGTTTGTGTTGGGGGATATCAGCATATGGTTGTGTTTTGGGGGGTTATCGCTGCTCTCCCTGCTCTTATCCATGCTAGGCTGCATGGATGCGCAGGGAGTTCTTACCCAGAACAGAACCATACCGCCAATCCAACCTGCATGCTAATTGTCAGTCATCTTTGACGATAGTGGTCCTGACAGAAATCAAACGTAAGCATTAGTTCTGGCAGGTCACGTTAGTCAAGCTCACATCAGCTGACTCTCAGCTGATCCACATCTACCGATGGGAATACGACACCTGTCTAAGCATTCATATATAAGGTCCCTCAATATTATCAGCAACCCAGAACTGTATGCTAATTGTCAGTCATCTTTGATGATAGTGGTCCTGACAGAAATATGATGAACTTAACGTTCAGCATGTTCCCAAGGACAACAACATTTTTGTGCATTGCTCATGTTAAACTATCCTCCAAAAAAAGTCAAACTGTGTGATAAGGAACGTTTACATTTGTGTGTGTGTGGGGGAGGTTAGTATTTTAAAATAGCATTTTCCTTAAAGGGGTCCTATTATGCTTTTTCACTTTTTCAACTTTAGTTAGTCTGTAATGTTGCTGTTTGAGCATAAAAAAAGATCTGCAAAGTTACAAAGCTCAAAGTCCACTTCAAAAGGAGATATTTTATTTAACAATTGTAATAATTGTAATAATGTAAAATATGTGAAAAATAATGTGTTTTTCGAACAACCTAGTATGAGAGCCTGTTCTAGTAGACCCCCAAAACAAAATAAAGACTTTGTAAAAGAGCATAATAGGACCCCTTTAAGACAACAAGAAAAAGTTGAACCATTTCATAGACCACTTATTCTATCATTGTAGGAATTCCTCAAGTGATCGTCATGACTAAAGTGGATGAAGTATGTTCACTGGTGAAAAAAGACCTAAAGAAGGTATACGCCAACAAGAGGATCAAAGAGACGGTAGATCATGCCATTTAATGTAAATATAATTTATGAATAATGAGTTTGTCTGATATTTGTAGTCATCTTCTTCTTTTTTTTTTACCTCTTCTCTTTCTTTAGATGCAGTTGTGCTGTGAGAAGATTGGGGTGCCAATGAACTGAAGAACTAAAACGATGAGATCGAAATAGATGATGATGCTGATGTTCTCATTTTAAAAACATTTGAGCAAATTGTACACTTTGCTAATGATAGACTAAGAGAAGCTGCTTCCAACTGATATGAACTCTATGCATACTGTGAATGCAGACAGTAATGTTTCTCTGCTCAATAACAGTGAAAACAACACCTGGAATGCACATTTATGACAGTTGTTAACTACTAAGTATGTGCAAAATTCTCTTACATGTATGCACAAATCAGCTGACTAATTTGGCGCATGCACAAAATATTTAATAATCAGTTTTACAGCATCATTGCAATAGACTATTACAGCTTGTTTATCCATTTAAAATGTATGTATGTACAGTCATGTGAAAAAGTTTGGACACCTTATTGAATTCCATGGTTTTCCATATCAGGACACACTAAAAAATTATCTGGTCCTTGGCTGGTCTTAAAATTTGGAAAATAAAACCTCAGATGAACAACAACGCATTACATATTGCACCGTGTCATTATTTATTTAACAAAAATAAAGCCAAAATGGAAAAGCCATGGGTGACAACGTTTAGGACACCCTTACTGTTAACATAGGAATTAAGAGGGTTAGTAACGGTCAGGCTCTGCTAAGCAAATGCCTTTGATCAACTGATCATCAGCAGTGAGCACCTCTATAAAAGAAGATGTTTTGGCATTTTGCTGGTCTTGAGCCCTCAGGTGTGTGTGTGTGTGTGTGTGTGTGTGTGTGTGTGTGTGTA
>NW_015547666.1:1160040-1165992 GCF_001515605.1 Sinocyclocheilus anshuiensis | reverse complement strand
TTTGCTATCAGTTTGTGTTGGGGGATATCAGCATATGGTTGTGTTTTGGGGGGTTATCGCTGCTCTCCCTGCTCTTATCCATGCTAGGCTGCATGGATGCGCAGGGAGTTCTTACCCAGAACAGAACCATACCGCCAATCCAACCTGCATGCTAATTGTCAGTCATCTTTGACGATAGTGGTCCTGACAGAAATCAAACGTAAGCATTAGTTCTGGCAGGTCACGTTAGTCAAGCTCACATCAGCTGACTCTCAGCTGATCCACATCTACCGATGGGAATACGACACCTGTCTAAGCATTCATATATAAGGTCCCTCAATATTATCAGCAATTTTCGCATTGCTCAATAGCTAATTACGCTCCTCCATCCCCAACTCCTCCTCTGTCAGTCAGGATTCAGCCTTCTGATTCTCCTTTGAATCAGACTAATTCTAAATGTGTACATTACCTTTTTGAACTTTAATGATATCTGCAATACATTCATGTTGGTTCTGTTCTGTTTACCCTGGGGGGTTATCGCTGCTCTCCCTGCTCTTATCCATGCTAGGCTGCATGGATGCGCAGGGAGTTCTTGCCCAGAACTGTATGCTAATTGTCAGTCATCTTTGATGATAGTGGTCCTGACAGAAATATGATGAACTTAACGTTCAGCATGTTCCCAAGGACAACAACATTTTTGTGCATTGCTCATGTTAAACTATCCTCCAAAAAAAGTCAAACTGTGTGATAAGGAACGTTTACATTTGTGTGTGTGTGGGGGAGGTTAGTATTTTAAAATAGCATTTTCCTTAAAGGGGTCCTATTATGCTTTTTCACTTTTTCAACTTTAGTTAGTCTGTAATGTTGCTGTTTGAGCATAAAAAAAGATCTGCAAAGTTACAAAGCTCAAAGTCCACTTCAAAAGGAGATATTTTATTTAACAATTGTAATAATTGTAATAATGTAAAATATGTGAAAAATAATGTGTTTTTCGAACAACCTAGTATGAGAGCCTGTTCTAGTAGACCCCCAAAACAAAATAAAGACTTTGTAAAAGAGCATAATAGGACCCCTTTAAGACAACAAGAAAAAGTTGAACCATTTCATAGACCACTTATTCTATCATTGTAGGAATTCCTCAAGTGATCGTCATGACTAAAGTGGATGAAGTATGTTCACTGGTGAAAAAAGACCTAAAGAAGGTATACGCCAACAAGAGGATCAAAGAGACGGTAGATCATGCCATTTAATGTAAATATAATTTATGAATAATGAGTTTGTCTGATATTTGTAGTCATCTTCTTCTTTTTTTTTTACCTCTTCTCTTTCTTTAGATGCAGTTGTGCTGTGAGAAGATTGGGGTGCCAATGAACTGAAGAACTAAAACGATGAGATCGAAATAGATGATGATGCTGATGTTCTCATTTTAAAAACATTTGAGCAAATTGTACACTTTGCTAATGATAGACTAAGAGAAGCTGCTTCCAACTGATATGAACTCTATGCATACTGTGAATGCAGACAGTAATGTTTCTCTGCTCAATAACAGTGAAAACAACACCTGGAATGCACATTTATGACAGTTGTTAACTACTAAGTATGTGCAAAATTCTCTTACATGTATGCACAAATCAGCTGACTAATTTGGCGCATGCACAAAATATTTAATAATCAGTTTTACAGCATCATTGCAATAGACTATTACAGCTTGTTTATCCATTTAAAATGTATGTATGTACAGTCATGTGAAAAAGTTTGGACACCTTATTGAATTCCATGGTTTTCCATATCAGGACACACTAAAAAATTATCTGGTCCTTGGCTGGTCTTAAAATTTGGAAAATAAAACCTCAGATGAACAACAACGCATTACATATTGCACCGTGTCATTATTTATTTAACAAAAATAAAGCCAAAATGGAAAAGCCATGGGTGACAACGTTTAGGACACCCTTACTGTTAACATAGGAATTAAGAGGGTTAGTAACGGTCAGGCTCTGCTAAGCAAATGCCTTTGATCAACTGATCATCAGCAGTGAGCACCTCTATAAAAGAAGATGTTTTGGCATTTTGCTGGTCTTGAGCCCTCAGGTGTGTGTGTGTGTCTTTAGCGCCCAGGTGTGTGTGTGTGTGTGTGTGTGTGTGTGTGTGTGTGTGTAAACATATATAATAAGTAATTAACAGTATTTTTTTTTTGCTACACAGTGTTCTATCTACTCATATTGTTCATTACATAAGAAACCTTTGGACCTCAAACCTCGCTCTAGTAGCTCCAATTTGTCCTTACAGAAAACCAAGCTAGCTGATGAACAAACAATCCACTACACACAAAACATCCCACAATACATATACAGTAGATGTCCTGGAGGGAGGGAATCTTACCTCCAATGAGCAGTTCACTCCATAATCTGCAGAGCAGTAAGATTGAGAGATATACTGTTCTCGTATTAGGCAGTGATGCATCTAAGGTTGCTCTCCAAGATACACATATAAAACAAACTTTGTGTGTACTGACCATGTGAGGTCCTCATGCAGAACCAGAGAACTTGAAGCTCCATATCATTATTCTGGGACATGCAATTGCCTATCTTAAACAATTTAATTTTTTTTTTCTTTCCCCAAGTAGTCAAAACCCTTTCCAAATATGCAGGAGATGTGTGGCAGGTGGTCTGTGGGCAGGCAGAGATGTAATGTCTTCTGACTCAGAAAATTAGAAATAGAAAGGAGAAATGTAGTTGCTCACATGGCTAGAATTTAATTGGTCTGGCCCTGCTGTCAATTCGTTTTGTAGTCTCTAGTACTACAAAACATTGATCATACCTACTTGATTCACAAAGATAAAATATGCAATAGCTAAGCCATATGGCATCTTTGGTATATGCAGTGCTTGTGACAAATGCAGTCTTCCACTCACTTCCCTCTGTAATCAGTATGTACACTATGCACTGCATACGTTTAAAGGGGTCATAAACTGCCTTTGCTTTTTATTTTGTACTTTTCTCTGAGGTCCACTTATAATGTTATCAAGATTTTTACATCAAAAAGCATCATAATTTAGAAGTAATTAATTAGAAGTAAGTATTTTTCTGTTCTGTTTTTAACTCCCCTCATCAGAACGCTCTGTTTGAATAGGCGTGGTGGATTGTAGTCTCAGAAGTAAATGCCCACTGTTATGATTGGCTAATAGCTGTGTATGTTTGACAGTCTACATCCTTCATACATGGATGCTGCAGTGATTTAGGTTAAAAACGCATAAATACTCAGTACGTATCAAACGATCTGTAATAACAGGCAAAGCAATAGTGATCACGTAGTGAAAACAGGTACTCACACTTGTGTGTTGTGACATTACTGTCCGATCCAATATAGTCTGCACAGCATCGTCATTTTAGTTTCAATCTTTCTGAAAATCCCGTGTCGAACCAGTGTTGCCAGACGATAATTTTGAGCTTCTGGTACGATACTTGGACATTTCCAATCTGGCAACACTGTCGAACTGTGACTTGTATGTAAACGAATCTGTGATAAAATGAAGTGAACAAAGGGCCGAGTTCTTACTGACGCGGTCTGGATCTTCATTAAAAATAAAGTTAATCCACTCTTTCCTAACGCTGGGATCAGAAGAAAGGCAACGCAAACACTGTTTTTCCACAACTTGGCACTGCACAGCATCTTTATTGTTTGGTTTCTGCGTAGACCTGCGCGTTCGCCTCTTCCGTAAGCACTACATGTGTGAATCGGTGGGTGGGGCTAAACAGGCAGTGATGTGGAATCGGTGGGCGGGGCTAAACAGGCAGTGATGTAGAATCAGTGGGCGGGGCTAAACAGACAGTGATGTCGAAGCGGTCGCCGACTTTTGTTGATCCTGGATCAACATTACTTGTCCAAAAATATAGATTTAACCTAATCCCTATCCCTAAACCTAAACCTACCCATAATTTATTCCTAAAATCAGTGGGAAATGATAGCTGATTAATAAAGGTGTAGAAGCACCTTACCCTGACCGTAAGCCTAAAACTGAAATTTCCTGAAAAGTTATCCCTCAATTCTGATTGGTTGATTGGAATGTTGTTCCAGGATCAGCAAGGATGTTGATCCAGGAACATGTTGTACTTGGTGAAATCACGTTTTGCTTTATTTTAATGTTTTTTTTTATTTTCTTTCCAATCCCATATTATTACTTAGGATTTGGGGGATGTGAACTTCTTTGGTCAAAGTGCTCACACCATAAATGTAGTCTCTGCAGAGAAAAAGTGCAATATAAATGCACTGACCTGGCCAATACTGCATAAAAAGCAGGATAATGTTCTATCCTCAAATTCTATTTCTTAAAGACAAGATTTAAGAGTGGTCTGCTTTAAATTCAGAATGACTGGTTTCAGCACTGAATTTTAAGCGTAATGTATTGATAATGCAACCAGTCTGGTGTAAATGATTCCAGGCAGACAGAAATTTTAAAAGTGGCTCTTTTATCTGTTACATCCCCATTAGCTTAGGGTTAATTAAAGAACATAAGCAAACTATAACAGTGTGAGCTATACAAAAAGTGAACTCAAACAGGTCACAAAAGCAAAATAGGTAGCTATTTATATGTAATGAAAAAAAAGAAGAAGTAGAACGGAAGAAAGCCACATACCATCTAGAGAAATAAACCTGCCTTTACTACATGATGGCAAACACTCCGTACTTACTGTATAGACCGTTTAATCAAATAAAAATTACATCAGATTATATTATGTGTAGATTGTTCACAGTTCCTAGCACTCAAATGGAATGAAAACCATTATTGTGACTAGATGGCATTATAAAATCTGATTGGATTAGAGGTGGAAACCTTTGAGAAGCACTGATCCAGAGAAGGACCAGTTCAGCAAGTGCCATTGAACATCATCACAATCTGTGTTCCATCTAATACTTGGGCTCTGATGCAACTGTCCGCAATATATTGTTTCTGAAGTGCCTTATTATAGGAGCCTTATAACAGAATGTGCCACTCTTCCTTAAAAAACAGCTAGAAACATGATGAATCTCAAATAAGAAGTAATGAATATTAAACCAGTAGAGTACAATAAAACCACAGACAGCACCTCAAGTGGCTCCATACAGCAGTTGAGAAGTTGCTTCATGTTGTTTGTTACCGTGATTAAGGAGACATACTCACAGTGGGGATGAAGGAGAGTTCAGCCTGTTATACTCTTGTCAGGTTGTTTACTGCTGTGTGACTGGACACATAATTAATGATTCTTTTCACATTATGTGCATGCAATTCTGATATACAGAGAATACTTTTTGTGTGTGTGTGTCCAACAATGTCCTGTTGTTAAATCCAGTGTTTTGATATTTACAATAATAATGGAATTTAATTTGTTTGCGATGATGATTCAGCAGCAAAGGCCCCAAAAAGTATTTAGACACTTTAATTTACATTTATTCATTTAGAAGAGGTGCTTGTTTACAAAGTGATTTAAAGGTGCACTCAGTACTCTTAAATAAAGGGAATGGTTCAACCAAAAATGACAATTTGCTGAAAATGTACTCACCTTCAGGCCATCAAAAGTGAGTAGAAGATGTAAAAAAAAAAAAAGTTTAAAATGATTCACACGCATATGAGATGAATATTCTACAAGCGAGTCATCTCCACATAGAGGCCCTAATTTCTTATTGCTAGTTAATGTTAGTTAATTCATTAACTAATGTTAACTAATGGTACTTTATTGTAAAGTCTTACAGTAATATCCATACTCCATACACAACTAAACCACAGAGCTAGAGTTCTAGGTATGTGATATCATAAAATGCTGATCCACCAGAGCTAACAATATGAATAAGAGCTGGAATGGTAAAACAAATCACAATGACATGCAGCTCCCAAACACTGATCACAAATAAACAGCAAGGCATCAAGCTCTAACTGTAATCTTACGATGGTCACAGCTGCCTCACCATGAAATGACACAGCTGCAATGCAGCAGC
>NW_015547666.1:1159360-1159944 GCF_001515605.1 Sinocyclocheilus anshuiensis | reverse complement strand
TTCTTCAGTAGAACTGCAGGACTGCAAACCAAATTCCTGAAGATGTCAGTGATTTGCAGGTTATTCTCTAAAGAAAGAAGAGGCTTGAGTGAAAACAAGGCATTCGAGGGTTTTGACTATGAATGTGAGGACAGAGAGAGCAGTCTGTAATTTTCCACCAGCAGTGGGATTACCTGAGCCTGCTCGAATGTTGTGGGGAGAGCGCCATTCAGAAGAAAAGTGTTGATGATGTGTGGGAAGGAGTGTAGGAGAGATAGCTTGGAAGATGAGAGGGAATAGGGTCAAGGATGCAGGAGGTAGGACGGTTAGAGAGGAGAGGTTCAGAGACCTCAGCCTCTGTGAAAGGAGATAAAGAGAAGAGTAAAGAGTTGCATGTGGGTGGTGGCTGTTTGTGGGGCATTGACTGCTGATGGTGTGTTGTCTTGTCTGTGGGGGGAAAAAAAGTACTGAGAGAGGTGGAGGAGGACAGAGCGGAATGTCTTGAGGAATGTACTGAAAACACCAAACATTTTTGCCTCAGAAATATGACAAAACACAGTTTTCTAAGCTTTTGTCCCACCAAAAAAAAAAAAATAATGTAAATT
>NW_015547666.1:1157073-1159178 GCF_001515605.1 Sinocyclocheilus anshuiensis | reverse complement strand
TGAAAAAAAAAAAAAAAGTAATGTAATATATATATATATGTATATATAACTTTTATAGTCTGTGAAATAGGTTTAAGTGTACTTCTGAATGCACTGACAAGTATTTATCAAAAATAAACTTAATTTTAATTTTATTTCAACTCGTTAATAGTGAGAATTGGTCCCTTTAGAAAAGTGTTACTGACAACACATTAAAATTAAGGTATGACAACAGATTATTAAAACATAATGGCTTAAAATAATGCTTGACATTATTGTAAAATGCTCTTTTTTGAAAGTGTTCTTACGAAAAAATATTCATGAAAGTGTGCTCTTTCTTTAAGTATAGCTAAGTGCCTTTTATTTCTTTATAGGCTACTACCTGCAAGTACAGTTTTTAATAATTGTGTCTTTCTTAATAATTGTGTGTGAATCACTGCTGAGGTTTTGATGTTCATGAAGAGCATCAGATAACTGTGCTGGGCTGGAGGAGAGAGGACATATGTCGTCTAGACAGGATGTTAAAATGTCTATAGCATCATTTACATACAGAGAGAGAAGTGGCTGAGAGATACAATAGAGGGAAAATTAACACTCGGCAAGAGTCAAATCCAAGAAAAAGCACTTTTGGTTTAGTATAAAAATTGAGTGACTCCCTAGCTGTATCTATGTATCAAATCATTTTGTATAATAAAATTAAATATTTTGTGATATAGCATTTACGCATACATACATGCATAAATAAATAACCGACAAATTTAACTGCTGTCAGTGAAGGAAGATGCTTTTTGAACTTTTTAATGATTCTCAAAACCCTCATAAATAAATTTATTTAACTCTGGTTTTGTCAGTTCTACGAGCAGCTGTATTTTGGAAATATTGTACCTTAAGTCTTGAAGACATAGTCTGTGTCATGCGGTCTGAGGGGAAAAAATATTAATAGACAATTATCTTCTGTGAATGTCTCTAGCGTACAGCCAAACGGTACAAGCCATTTACAAGAAATGATTTCATTAACTGCCAAAATATGCCAACGAGTGTCCTCACACACGATAATGCCAAGAAAATCTGGCACTGTAAACAAGGACCTAACAGAAAACCTCAGTCAATTTGTCTGCACTGCTACTGTGAATTGTTACTGTGTCTGTGTGCGTGCGTGCGTGTGTGTGTGCATGTGCGTGTGTGTGCGTGTGTGTGTCTGACTCTCATAACTCTTCTCTTCTGAAGGCAAAGCAGTTTATGGCTCACCAGAAAGTGTTTGCGAGAATTGGTTTATATGCATTAAAAAAAAAAAAAAATCTCAGTATCTCTCCTCAAACTGGAAAGACACTGATACTCAAAAGCTTAAAGTGTCCCATCCGCTGAGCTAGAAAAACAGCATCAGGCAACCAGAAATAAGGATACAGGCATGTTCATTGTCATTTAAAACTCATTGTTTGAAGGCCAAGGATTTGATCTTCAAAGCAAAATTAAATAATATCCAGATATATCAATATATATCAATATACAGTATCTGACAGAAGTGAGTACACCCCTCACATTTTTGTAAATATTTTATTATATCTTTTCATGTGACAACACTGAAGAAATGACACTTTGCTACAATGTAAAGTAGTGAGTGTACAGCTTGTATAACAGTGTAAATTTGCTGTCCCCTCAAAATAACTCAACACACAGCCATTAATGTCTAAACCGCGGGCCACAAAAGTGAGTACACCCCTAAGTGAAAATGTCCAAATTGGGCCCAAAGTGTCAATATTTTGTATTGCCACCATTATTTTCCAGCACTGCCTTAACCCTCTTGGGCATGGGGTTCACCAGAGCTTCAGAGGTTGCCACTGGAGTCCTCTTCCACTCCTCCATGACGACATCACAGAGCTGGTGGATTTTAGAGACCTTGAGATGCTCAATAGGGTTTAGGTCTGGAGACATGCTTGGCCAATCCATCACCTTTACCCTCAGCTTCTTTAGCAAGGCAGTGGTCGTCTTGGAGGTGTGTTTGGGGTCATTATCATGTTGGAATACTGCCCTGCGGCCCAGTCTCCGAAGGGAGGGGATCATGCTCTGCTTCAGTATGTCACAGAACATGTTGGCATTCATGGTTCCCTCAATGAACTGTAGCTCCC
>NW_015547666.1:1154666-1157054 GCF_001515605.1 Sinocyclocheilus anshuiensis | reverse complement strand
CACATGAAAAGATATAATAAAATATTTACAAAAATGTGAGGGGTGTACTTCTGTGAGATACTGTATATATATATATGATGTATCTTATGTTGTAGAATAAAATGTGACCCTGTACCACAAGACCATACATATAAAATCATTATTGTTACTGAACTTGCCCCAGTCTTCCCATAGTTAAACTGGTGATTACACTAATACAGTTTTTATCATGTGAATACAGGTTTATCAAAATACACCATCCTGTTTGAATCTACAGTACATATTTTGCCAAAAGCAGTCATATCTTAATTTCTTTCTTTTCAGTTTGTTTGTTTTGTTAATATAAAATTGCATTTTAGAAGAACGATAGGAGTTCATCCGGATAGTGTGAAGCCTTTACTTTCTAAATAATGAATACCACTGATGTACCTCAAGCACAGGGACCATATGGATCCACTATAGAAGACCTGACAGTTTTACTAGAGGGACTGTGATATGATAAAAGTTAAAAGGGGTCAACAGTGATGTGCAGTGCTGTGGTAAATGCTCGTGTCGTTTTATATCTGCTCTCTCACACTCAATCTGTTAGAAGAGAGATAATGTAAGAGGGAAGGAATTATTCATGAAAGGTTTTGAGATTATTAAACAATTTCTCTGATACGCCCATGTTCTGTTGACGCATGGAAAATGTACTCCACTAACAACAGTGAATGTTAAATACCTCATAAGGTGGTGGACAGCCAATCCATACTACACTTCTTTTTCACTTTTTAAGTAGTCGCTATAGATTTTAGGTGTAGCACTAATCCTTAAATTTAGTTTTAGGTGCTCTCTTGGGTTTTACATGGGTACAATCTGATTGTGGTTATTTTAGCCTTTAACTCTAACAGTGTGATGCAATAAACAAGAATGATATAACACCTGGAAGCATACTGTTGGCTCATTTCAAATAACTCTTTATGTAAGTCAAGATATTTCTTTTTTTTCTCTCTTGAATTTTATGCTTTTTAAATGTAAATATGCTGTTTAAGAGGCTGTTCTTCTCTCTCTATATATAGTATAGTATAGTATAGTATAGCATACTATAGTATAGTTGTCAGGATTCTGGACTGTTCTGTTTCGTGTTTTGCCCCTGTTTCTGATCCTGTGTTTCCTTATTTGGTCCTTCCTGTTTCCATTAGGCTCCCTGATTAGTTCATCATTTGTTTCCAGCTGTGTTTAGTTAATTATCCTCATTTCCCGGTGTACTTAAGTCCTAGTCTGTTCAGTTTGTGTTTGTCAGGTCTACTCGTTCTCTACGTGTGTTGGCTCAGGCTCCTATTGTGGATTATCTCCTGTGTTTCGTGATTAAAGACTGTTAAAAGTTACCTCGTGACTCCAGCGTGTTCCCTCAACAGCGTGACGTGACAGAAGACCTGACCAATACAGTTACCTCCGTGTGTTCCCTTCGTTTTTGTTTCTGTTTTTTCCTCAGTGTTTTCTTTTGTTCCCGTTGTTTCTATGGATCCCCTCCTTCACCCCGAATCGCCGCCTGGAGCAGGGGGAGCGCTCGCTCGAGGACCATACCAGACTGTTCCTGGCCCTCGCCGAACTTACCAGCTACCCAGACGACGCGCTCTGCGCGTTCTATGACGCTAGCCTGAACACCGCGTGCAGAGCGCCGTCGTCCGAAGATGGTCTTCGAGCGGAATTCGCTGCCTTCGTCATCGAGTGGGTGCTGGTGTCCTGCAAGTCCCATCTAACTGTGGACATCGCTGACAACAACACCAGCCCCACTCAGGACCCTGAGCCCAGCCCACCATCTCCCCGCGGTACGGAGCATAAGCCTGAGCCCACCGATGACGGAGAGCCATTTCCCGCCGTGATCAGCGAGCCAGCGCAAAGCCGAGCGACTGAGCAGAGGATCGCCCAGGACGTAGAGCTCAACTCGTCAGACCAGGTGTGAGAGCCAGCAACAATGCCCCCACGAGGGAGAAAGCCGTGGACGTTGTGAGCGTGGAGAGGAGCTCTGCCCCCTGCACCACATTCCTCCTCCATGGCTCCTCCCTCCGTCGGCTCCACCATGGATCGACATTATGGCTGTGTCCTGCGTCCTGCTGGACCCACTTTCAATCAGCAAAAAAAAATTCAGCTATCGATATTTGCACTGCTTCTCACTGCCCGCAAATGATGAGACTGCTTGTTCACCTGCCTGGCCCAGAGCACGTGACCGGTAGATAAATCTGGCTGCCTTGAGTGAGTAGTGGTGACGTTGCTATAGCGATGCCGTTACAGCTGCTGTGATTGGACATAGATGAAGCAGCCAAACCGAGTAGAAGCCTCAATGATATATAGCGCGGAATCACAATTGCGCACTCCATTGAAGACTCATTTGGATTATGATTAAATTAGCATGTTGGTTTTGGCGCA
>NW_015547666.1:1153598-1154496 GCF_001515605.1 Sinocyclocheilus anshuiensis | reverse complement strand
GAGGGGTGGGGGGGGGGTGAGTAGTGTTGACATTGCTATAGCAATGCTGTTACAACTGCTGTGATTGGACATAGATGAAGCAGCCACACCGAGTAGAAGCCTCACAGATATATAGTGCGGAATCACAATTGCGCACTCCATTGAAAACTCATTTGGATTAAGATTAAATTAGCATATTGGTTTTGGCGCGTCTGTCCAGATTTAACAGTGTCTGGGTCCGGATGCGGACCGGAGTTCGCCTATTGAGTACTCTGGAGCTAGATAATGGACCGTAATAAAGGAAAGGTGCTGCAGAAAAACTTTGAGAAAGGAAAAAAAAAGGGCTTAAGTCCGACGCTGCTAAATGCGTAAAATTAACCGAACTCTTTTCAAAAGGTTTAAATTCGGCTGCTGCAGCGGAGGACAGTTAGTGCCGCATAGGTAAGAAGAAAACAGAAAATACAGCTAGCACAAGTCATTTCCACACTACTTCTGCCAGTTAGCTCCTGGTTGAGCCTGTTACTGAATTGCATGACTGAAATATCAGCAGATAAAGTGGGATTTAGGGTAAAAACTGATGTAGGCTACTTGCAATATAGTCACATCAAAAACCTATAGCAATAGCCATAGTACTATAGCAATTTGTAGTGAACTTTACTTTGAATATGTAGATAGTCATATATTAAAATAAAACATTGAGCATGCATACAGTACATACGTTTACAGTATGCAATTAATCCTTAGGTAGGGTGTACTGCAGAGTCAAGTGTCATGGAGGTAGGAAGACACAATGAGAGAGACACACCCTGATACAGGGGCAGAGGCAGCCTCACGCTAGTGTGTGCTATAAAAGCTGGAGACCACTGAAAAGGAAGAGGATTAGAAGTAACCAGGAGAAATATGACGACTTTGACAACAT
>NW_015547666.1:1153291-1153553 GCF_001515605.1 Sinocyclocheilus anshuiensis | reverse complement strand
CACATTGTACACTGTTTAACTTATTTTCACGAAAATCAAATCTTTTTAATCTTATCTGTCTATCTGAGTACAATGTGTAATTTAAAATACAGGTAAAAAGCTAGTGAAAATTTAAACAGAAAATTTGAGTAATTTCATTGTGTGTTCTACGCAGTTTTGAGTCTTGGTTACAAAAATGACATCAACATCCATAATGTCATCATGTCGTTTAAAAACAAACGACCTACCTTTAGCAACTTTACCTAAAAATGTAATTGCACCA